>NW_010333827.1:0-5414 GCF_000700745.2 Antrostomus carolinensis
ATCCCCAACATTCTGTGATTCTGTGATTGTTTAAAATTTACAAAGAGCTAGAAAAATCCATTTTAATGTCACACCCGTAGCACACAGTGACGACAGCGTGTACAGTTGTCAGGCTGTAGCGTAATGGAAGTTGTAATTATTACTTCAGAAATATTTAAGGTTTCTCTAACGCAGCAGTTGTGAAGAGTATCGCTAAAATTCTACCGCCTTTTTTAAGGCTTTAAACTAGATGGAAATTGTAGCTAATTGTATATGTTTTTAATAGATTTGCAGTGTTCATGCGCAATCTGTTTTTAATCTTCCATTAGTGTAATACTCCAGACTTGATGATACCCATTGAATTCGTTACTGGGGCAGGGAGAGGCTCTGCACTGGTCTCGATTTTCAGTTTCATGTGTGTAAAGCAGAGCGATTCCCTGTCTCAGCCTGTGTCTGTATCGACAGGTTTCTATACCCTTGGAATCTGGACAATTACAGATGATTAAAAAAATATTTCTTTTAAGTATAATACCCAGGTTATTGTCAACATTGTCCATGTTACGTATTTATTTACTTATTTATTTATTTTTGGAGAAGCAGTGGAAGTTTGTGATGTCATACCAGCAAAGAGACAAAAATCACAAGTGTCCCTGTTGTGTTGCAGTTGTACAAGTGACACAATTGTAAAAAGAAGAACAAAAACCAAAACCCAAACCAAACCCTGTTTCAGCTGCTGCCGGTGAAGTTGTATCTCTTGCCGATAACATTTTGAAACCTGTTTCGAAACTAATAAGAAACCTGTCAAATAGGATTTCTTTCCCCCCCCATCCATAAACAGGCATGTTGTTAATTTTATCATACAATAGCACAATTTTTCTGATATCTGAAGCTTGCCTGTAAAAAAGCATAGACATTCCAAAATATTCATCCTTTTATATGTAGCATGTTTATTTTTAATTGGTTGTAAATTGCTTTATTTTCACTCTTCTAATTTTTTTTTTTTTTAACAACCTAAACTGAATTTTTGAGATTAAAAAAATGAGTTTGATGTCTCTTTATAACTTCAAGGTTCGTGTTTCATTCGAACTGACCAGCTTGATGGAGAAACAGACTGGAAACTGAAGGTTGCTGTCAGTTGCACACAAAGATTGCCAGCTTTGGGGGTAAGTATTTACCTGTTTGCTTTTAACTTATCTTCCATGTATGCATGTATATCTCTTAGCTAAAAGATTATTACCATTCGTGTAAGTATTGGAAAATACCTGTTACCACAGTCTTAGTTTTTACAATAAATAGGAGATAGATAGTTCACTGAATGCTGAGTTAGAAGTTGGTTACGCAAATATTCTTGTTTTTACGTTGCAAAGAAACTGAGACAGAATTGGGTTTTTATCTTTCAACTTAGTTCTTCTCGTTGCGGTCCCCACCGAGATCCGTGGGGATAATCGCAGAAGCATTATCACAGTTGTGGTATTTTCAACCCCGTATGATGCAGCAACTGCAAGTCGTTCTTGTCTCGGGAGCTGTTGCTGTAACCACTCACTTGTGATTGTTTAAAATTTACAAAGCTTGGGAAGGAGCAGTCTGCTCTTGGAAGGGACAGTGGTTTCCTTGTCAAGATGCCATCTGGTCTGACTAGGTGCAACGTGCAAGTTCTTGCAAGGAGGACTCTCAAAGAGTTGCCTGAATGTATGGTTTGGTTTTTTTTTTGAGCGTCTATATGTGTTGTGTCATGGATGGCTATTAAAGTTGTGAAAAAGGACGCATGTATGTGTGTGTGTATACATGTATACATTCGAAATGGACACCTATCTACAAAAACGTGCGTAGAATTGGATAAATATCTCAATGAGAAGCTGAATTGTGTTCCTTGTACTTGGGAAAAGCTTCGTGTTTTACAGGAGAGTTGGCTTGGTAATAAGAGACTTCCTCTGAAAACATAATCAAGTTACAAGCTTGTGGAAATTTACCTGTACAGAATTTCTGGTGTTTTGACTCTAAAACCTTGAAGTGTTTTATGAAAGGCAAACAGACCTTGAGAGGACTGTTTATATGTCATCTCAATAGGAAAAAGGTTGGATTATCTGTCACATTTTAGCAGGACTTCTGCAGTTACTCTTCCAGAATCAGAGTTACTGCCACACTGAAATAACAGGAAGAGTTTTTTTTTGTTCCCCTGTGTTCTGGCTCCTGGTTTCACATGTGACGGGAGAGGGCAAAATTGCTACGTTTGAATTTAGAGGCTTGGGAACAAAGGAGGGAACTGAAGGTTGGTGTTGCCAAGTCAGGCTCCCAGGATGGGACTTCTGGTGCAAGGACAGACTTTTAACAAATATTCTGTAACCTGCTGTTGAATCCAGTATTTATAATAATCTCTCCTGTGCTTTGTACCATTTAATCACTGGCCTGGCCTGTCTGCTCATTTAAAAAAGTCATGTCCACATTTGAGACAGATGCCTACATTTGACTAAAATCTAATCAATTTTCTATCTTGCTTTGATTTTTTTTTTTTTAAATTATTAAAATGTTTTCAGGTAGTTACAAGTGTGTCCAACTTAGCTGCTATTTTCTATTTCCCTTTTGTTTTGGAAGCCTCGCTGCCTGCAGTCAGCAAATACAACTCTGTGCAGAGCACGGCCTCGTTGAGTTCCTTTTGCTGATTCCAATTCCAGTGTTCTGAGCTTGGAAACATCAAATGTTCTGAGCTTTGATGTTCTGAGGCTGATGGAATCTGGAGTAAATGACAATGCAAAGGTTCCTGTGCACTCTCTGTTGGAAAAGAAAAGAAAAAAAAAATAGTTTTGCATCATCTTTACTATCTTTTCTATTTTTATTAAAAAAAACCCCAACAAAACAAACCCAAATCCATGTCTGAAGTTTTCCCTCCTTGCTAGGAAGAAATAGACCTGGCACAGGAGGGTGTTGTTGTACTCTAACTTTTATTATATGTTCTTTGTTTAAAAAAAAAATATATATTTTTAAAAATCAATTATAGCTTTGACAAATTGTTAAGCATCTACGGAGATAGTATAAAATTATGGTTAAACGTGTGCGTTTGATTTGAAAGAAGTAAAAGTTTGTATTGCGGTTGTTGACAGTAGGAAATAGATCAGAAATGGTTGAGTTTGGGGAGTCTGCATTGGAATGGTAGGACATGCAGCCTCCACTGCCTGCAGAAGGGAAGGTTTGCTTCAGATGGTGGTTGTTTTGGGGACGTAGGGGAGGGAAATGCATCGCCCAGAAATTATTGGTGCGTTTTGGACACAGTATACAAGGGTCAAGTGTGCAATAGAGTAACTGTTCCTTCCTTAGTTGTTTCCCCTTATTGCTGTTAACCTGCATGGGACTGATCTGTGCTTCTTGCAAGATAGAATCATTAAGGTTGAAAAAGACCTCTAAGATCATCAAGTCCAGCCATCAACCCAACACCACCATGCTCGCTAAACCATGTCCCTAACCATCAAGATTTTTATATTCTCCCTCTTCTTGAGCTGTAGGTGACAACCTCAGGTGCATCAGGTTAATCAAGGAGCAATGTACATTTAACAGAAGAAGCTGGTGAAGGGTCTGGAGCACAAGTCTTAAGAGGAGCAGCTGGGAACTGGGATTGTTGAGCCTGGAGAAAAGGGGGCTGAGGGAAGACCTTCTCACTCACTACAACTCCCTGAAAGGAGGGTGGAGAGAGGTGGGGGTGGGTCTCTTCTCCCAAATAGCAAGTGATAGAACAAGAGGAAATGGCCTCAAGTTGCTTGAGGGAAGGTTCAGATGGATGTCAGGAAAAATGTCTTCACAGAAAGGGTTCTCAGGCACTGGAACAGGCTACCCAGTGCCTGTTGAGTCCCCATCCATGGAGGTGTTTAAAAGCCGGGTAGATGAGGTGCTCAGAGATCTGGTTTAGTAGTGGACAGGTACAGTTGGACATGATGATCTCAAAGGTCTTTTCCAACCAAACAATTCTATGATTTTAACAAACCTTCCCTGGCTACTGGTGCCAAATGGAAGCCACCAAGCACTTGAGGTGCCTCTGCTCTTTCTCACCTCACACAGTTACTGGTGCTTAACCACACTAGGCAGGACTTTGTCTGCATCAGGCTGATATGTCATCCTGAAGTAACTGACACTGGGTATGATACTCCCTGCCAGCTAAACTGAACTATCTCCCAATTTCCATACTGTGTGGTTCGGTTAATCTATTGATACTTGATGGTTCTTTAATGACCTAATTTTAAATGGCTGCTTCCCCGTTGGTCTTAGACTGTTTGCAGTGCTCAGGTTGTATATCTGCTTCTCACGCCCAAGCCCCATCTGTCTGTGAATTATTTGGGGAAATGGTAGCCTAATGCACCCAAATGTAAATCCTTTTTTAGGTGAACCCCACATCCTTCACAGAAGGTAAAGTTCAGCACACATCCCAAAGGCTGTTTCCATTCCTGTGGGAAGCACATTGGTATTTCTTTAATTTCTGCAGACACACTTTTACCTTTATTGGGATGGCAGTAATATGCAAGAGTATCAACCATCTAAAGAAATTCTGAGGATGGACAACTTCAGAAGACTAGTATGAAGCTCTAAGCTAGCTGTGACATTTAAACTAGCAAGCAAAAAACCCAGCAGAATGGAATTATTTTCTTCTAAGCCTAATTTTTGTACTTCCTACTGGAGTCATAAGCTGTATCTGTATAGAGGCCCGACACATTAATTTTTGTTTTAAGTTAAATTAAAATGTAGTGGGCAGAATTATTTCTTAGAATAGAATTAATCATTTTGGAAAAAAAGTTAAGAGTAAAAATAGGGATACACACTTTAAACATGCAGGGATGGTGTTTGGCAAACTTGGGAGCGTTACACCCAACTGATCAGAAAAGCGATGCTTAAAATCTGTAGTTGAGGTTTTCTCAGCACAGTTTTCAAGCTCTCTTGTACACAAAGTGGAAAAAAATTTTGAAGCAACTTGGTAAAGGATCATTTGAGAAATCCATTTCAAGTAGACTTTTTCTCACCCTAGGCTTCTAGAGTGTCCTCTTTTCAGCTGAAAACTGAAAAATCAGGCAAGTTGCTTTCCAGATACGTAACTTGAAGGTGTCTGTTGTTTTGAAAACATCCCTACGCTCTGTTTCTGGTCCTGACTTGAAAAATCACTATTTTACAGCGATTTATCTCGCTGACCTGTACAGTGTGTAATAGGGGAATATGCTTTTGGATAGACTCAAAATTACTTGTGCAGAAACTTGTTGGGATTTGAAGCAGTCTGGCAACAGACTGAGGTTTGTGCTCCGGTCTGGGATCAACTTTAGTTTCCTTTCTTCTGCAAAATGTTAGGAGAATCGGGCACTGATCTTTCTGCTAAAACACCAGAAGGTCGTTCAGTGGGAGCTGGGTGGGAAGGAACCTCATGAAGTTCAACAAGGGCAAGTGTAGAGTCCTGCACCTGGGGA
>NW_010333828.1:0-15336 GCF_000700745.2 Antrostomus carolinensis
ACAGCCGCAATTCAAGGCTGGAGGTTTTACAGGAATATTGAGCAGGAGCAGCGGGAGGGATTTCCACCAGCTGTACTGGTGCAAAGCAGCTAGGAAGGTACTCTGGTGAGTAACACAGGAATTCCGAGGGGAACTTCACTTGGGCTGGACTTAGCAATAGAGTCATAGATTTAGCAATAATCATAGATTTGTTTGGCTAGAAAAGAGCTTTAGGATCATCAAGTCCAACCGTACCTGTCCACTGCTAAACCACATCCTGAGCACCTCATCTACCCAGCTTTTAAATACTTGCAGGGATGGTGACTCAACAACTTCCCTGGGCAACCCCTTCCAATGCCTCAGAACCCTTGCAGCAAAGAATTCTTCCTCACATCCCATCTCAACTGCCCTGGCCACAACTGGAGCCCATTTCCTCTTGTCCTGTCCCTTGGTCCTTGGTTGAACAGACCCACCCCCACCTCTCTCCACCCTCTTCCAAGGGACTTGCACAGAGCCAGAAGGTCTCCCCTCAGCCGCCTTTTCTCCAGGTTTAGCAAGACCAGAGCTTACATTCCCCTCCAAAAGGAAGAGAAAGTCCCCCTCACTCTTACATCTCCAGTCCCACCAGAGACTGCACTGGCCTTTCTGCAGCCTGAGAGGAGGTTACTAGTGATGAAACTAAAGCCACCAACTGTCAGCAGGCAGATCCTGGCTCCACTGAAGTCTACAGAAGTCTGGCCACAGACAGCCTTGGTTCTTCCACGCTCCAGTTTATCTATCAATACTAGTCCTAGATAGGAGCTCAAGGGTCCTTCTTGCTTCAGTACCATCCATGCAAAGTCCATGAGAGCAGGAAGGCACATTGCAAAAGGTGTCTTGAAAAATCCCCCTGTGATCTGACCAGGGCTTGCTGAATTAGTCACTGCAAAACCATCACCCAGTACTACTTTCCTCTCTCTTTTCTGGTCAGAAACCACAGTATAAATGTTTAATGAGAGTAATAACTTTCCCATACAATTCTTACCATAGAAGATGCTTATTTGTTAACACAGAAACTCTTACATCATCTTCTAAAGGCAAATATTAGCAAAACAACAATAACTTGAAGCTCCTGATGCCATCTCCTATAAAAGTCTCTTCACTTTGAGAGCCATTTTCTCTCCCTGACAATTAAACTCCTGGCATTACAGGTTCTCACAAATACTCTCTCAAGGCAGATATCTTTGCAAACAAGACGTGGTAAGCTAGCATTAATGTGTCACCCTGCAGACACGGCCAAATCAATCTTTTTTTCAAAGCTTGGCAGCAAACAACATCAAATGTCGTGGAGCCGAGTATCACACGGAAAGATAGAGGCTATCCCAGCACACAGAGCTTGCTCCTGAACCACTGGGAATCGAAGCTGTCTCTCAAATCCCAGTTTCACTGCTCAGCTCTGCTAGTAACCAACCTCTTCCCAAGACCTTTTCTGTAGTGCCCTCCACTGTCACTCCGAAAAAAAAAAGTATTAGTGATGAATAAAAGATGCTACAGACAAGGTCAAGTGACAGGTCAAGCTGGAATCGGAGCAGCCACACATCATTTTGCAGTACTTGACCTCTAAATCCCATTGTTATACAACAACATCATCTATTCAAGACACAGGCTGAGCTCAGGAGAAAGGAGACTCGGTTTGCTCTTCCAGCTCCCCTGGGAGCACAGGTTAATGTTAAAAGTTCCCCTCGTTACCCGTGAAGCCTCAGCAGTTAATTACCCCTATGCCACATGCTGCACGGATGGACAGTGGGAGCGCGTCTGGTGGGACCTGCTCAGGGCTCTCTGCAACCAACCCATGAGAACATGAAAAATACAGAACCTTGGAGACACTTACAGGGTATTTTCCTGATTCTTAAGAGAGTACAGACATGCAGACTACGTTTATACTTGTACAACTTCCACCTGATTTGAGGAAATTCTTCTTCAGAAATCATAGAATCGTTTCACTGGAAAAGATCTTTGAGATCATCAAGTCCAACCGTACCTGTCCACCACTAAACCAGATCTCTGAGCATCTCGTCTGCTGTCTTTCAAATCCATCCAGGGATGGAAACTCCACCACTGCCCTGGGCAACCCCTTCCAATGCCTCAGAACCCTTTCAGCAAAGAAATTCTTCCTCACATCCAACCTGAACCTCCCTTGGCTCAACTTGAGGCCATTTCCTCTTGTTCTATCACTTGTTACCTGGGAGAAAAAACAAATAAATTAAACCATTTAAGCAAGAGGTGTCTGAGTGGTCTGGGAGCACAGAGTGTGTTCGGTGGGATTTCTTTGCTGAAAGGGTTCTGAGGCATTGGAAGGGGTTGCCCAGGGCAGTGGTGGAGTCCCCATCCCTGGAGGGATTGAAGAGTCGTGTAGACATAGTGCTGAGGGACATGGGTTAGTCATAGGGGACTTGTCAGTGTTGGGTTCATGGTTGGACTCCATGAGCTTAAAGGGCTTTTCCAGTCCAGGCCACTCTGGGATTCTGTGATTCATAGCTTTCTGACAGACTCTACATCTAATAATTTTTTTTTGATGTAGTAAATGATCTGTTATAATAGCAGCTTCAAAGACTTAAAAAAAAAAAAAAACAAAAAAAAAAACACCCTGCTGAAGCATTAGCTTTAACTTTACAATCATAGAATGGGGTGGGTTGGAAGGGAACTTGAAGTTCATGCAGTTCCAACCCCCCTGCCAGCAGCAGGGACACCTTCCACTAGAGCAATGTCTGCTCAGGACTTGATCCAGGCCTCTGTTATTCTTTTTATCTGCAAGTATTTGCCTGGCAGAGGAATACCGAAGAGGGGAGGGAGAAGGGTCACCAAGCGTGATTCTCTATTCATGATTTTGGACTACATTTAAATAAAGTCATCTCAGACAACACCAGAAAGCATCTCCTCCAGCAACACAGTTATTCTTCTTCAGACATTCCCGAGATCCTGAACAGATGTATAAATTCTGCTCTGTTTTCACCTTGCTCAGGTTTTAAGGTTCATCAGCTGGAACAGAGAGAGAGGTTTGTGCCTCGGCTCCTCTCGCTGTTGCCGGCAGGACCTGTACGGTTGGCTGCTCCCTGGTGCTCTGTGCAGCCCGGAGCCACATCAGCCCCACACAGGAGGGTACAACCAGCAGACATGGCTGCAGCACTGGGCTGTGAAGCTCTGTAGCTCCTGACACAGCTCATCACTCTGTCACTGGTTGTGTTTCTAGAGGGAAACATGGTTTCACAGCCCGCTTTAACCACAGGGTTTTGGACAGGTATGGATCCTTGCTTTTCCCTATTTCTCACCTTCCCTAGACATATTTTTTCCACCTGCCCTCTAACCACAGCAGAGGAAAGCATTACTTTTCTTCCTCACCAGTTATCTGCAATCCTCACCAGTAAGACAGCTGGGGATTGATCTGGACAGCATGGATGAGCTGTGCCACCAGCACTTTGCTCCCAGATCCCAGAGAGCATCAACCCGCAGTCCGGGCACAAACAGCAAGCACCAGAGCAAGAATTTACTGTCATTTGCAAAGTTGTTTGGTTATTTTTGGTTTGTTTTTTGTTTGTTTGTTTTTGGTTGGTTTTTTTTAATTGTGACAGTGTGCTCCCCCCTGCACACATCTGACCTTTATTTCCCGTAACCCTGTTCAGGTGATCACCACCAGTGGTGACCATCGTGGATACTCTCTGTCTATCATCAAGAAGCCATGGAGGAGTAGCCAAACTTCAGGATAATCATGATGAAGCTAATGAGGATTTTATCATTACCAAGAAAAGCTCCAAGTGATGGGGCTGTGACTTTGAGCTGTGTGACTGGCTGAGGTCACCAAGCTCTGCTCCGAGGCACGTAAATTGTGGTGGTTTCACTCCTTTGGCTACAGCCAAACACAACCAATCGCTCATTCTCCCCTCCCAGGGAACAGGGGAGAGAATTGGAAGGGTGAAAGTGAGAAAACTCGTGGGTTGAGATAAAAACAATTTAATAATTGAAATAAAATAATAATGATAATAACAGTAGTTACAGAATATGCAAATGAGTGATGCCCAGGGCACTCGCTCACCACCCACCGACTGATGCCCAGCCTGTCCCAGCCAGCGATCCCGGAGCACAGACAGTCCCCAAACCCAAACCACAATCCCGGGAGAGCCAGAGCCCGAGCCATCCCCGAGAGAATCCCCAGCTTTCTGCTCAGCCCTGGGCAATGTCCTGCCCATGGGGGACAGGAGATGGAATATCTCATTGGCAGAGCCAAATGCCAATTGGGGGTTTGCTAATTACTGCACTTCCCCCTCCCAGTCCTCTGCACTTGCAGACCAGCAAAACACGATGACCTTGGACTTCCAGCAACAACTAAAAAGTCAGCACGTTATCAACATTCTTCTCATCCCAAATCCCACACTGAAACCAAACCACAGCTGTTCTGGCTGCTAAGAAGAAAATTAACCCTATCCCAGCAAAACCAGGACAAAGCACCAAACCACAGCACAGAAGATATAGGATTCTATGATCTCCAGCAACCCAGGACCTCCCCATCATACAGATCAGGTGAGGGAGTTTCAAACTCCTGGGACTTTATTTGTTGAAAACTCAAGAAAAGTTCTTTAGAGTTTGTTCCCATCCAGCTGTAATTGTAACTTGAATTTTAACTCATACAATTAAATGAAACTATTGAAACCTGCAAACAGCAATTATGAAATCTATTTCTCTTTCAAACCCTCATTAATTGATGGATATTCAGAAACTGAGGATATCATAGTATGGTGTTTGTCATAGATTTCTTTCAAGTGTGGGATTAAAACACAACAAAATCCCTTATGTTACAAAAACACTGCACGAGATGGACAGATGATGTGGTAAGAAAACCCGTCACCTCTCCCCAGCCTAAAATAAGAAGCAATAAGTGACTGACAGCAAACTAGAGTCAACAGAGAAAAAAACCCTTCATACATTATGATTCAGTTTTTCCTTTGTTGACTACAGTTTGCTGTCAATCATTTACAGCTTTGCTTTATTTCAGGGAAGGAAAGAGGTCGCTGTCTCCTTCTTCCCCTAGCAAGCTGTCTGTTTTCCTGCCTGCACTTTCTACCCAAGGCATTTAAATGTTCTCATCTGGTACTTAACAGAAATATATAATAAACCTCCCAATTACCTTCTACCCTTTTAAATGTCAAACCAATCAAAAGGTTGAAAGGGGAAAATTAAAGCCTATTTTCAGAAGAGCACACTTACTAAGGTATCACTGACCTTCAAGAGAAGAGTCAGAGAGCACAACTTCTTCCAGCACATACCCCGGCTCCCAGCCTACGGGAGGAATTCAGAAATGTGGGGTCCGTTGCAAAAAATGACTCTTAGAAAATTTAATCAGATTTAATCTACCTAAAACTGCAATATCTGATGGGTCCTGGTTTCAGTATCACCTCTGTGACTTTGATTAGCTGCAAGATAATTTTGTCTGGGAGGAGCAAGGGGAGACCAGAAATCAGATTCATTAGCAGAAGAGCTGCTGTCCAGGATGTCTACACAGCTCATGCACGTGGCACGCTCCTAAAAATCACAACCCTGGCACAGGAACTGCTCCTCCCTCCACATTTAGCCCATCATGCAGCAATGGGATGAACTATTTCTAGTATCTTTGCGCAATAGGATTTCCATGCTACAGTGCACAATCAAGGTCTGGTGGGGCAGAGGTTGGGAGGTGTCATTTGGGTGCACAAACATCACTCCAGGGCACTGTGCTCACCATCAGTGGGCTCGGAGGGATGAAGAAGAGCACAGACTGTTCCTCTGCACAGGATAATCCTGGCTATAATGCTGCAGCCCAAGGAGATTTATGATGCTGTGGCAGCTCCTGGCTCCCTGACTCTGAGGGCATGTTGCTCTTCCCAGCGTTTGCTGCTGCCCTTCAAATACGTATGTTCTTGCTCCAGAGACTGCTCTGCTTCATGGTTGCTCAGAGGTTAAAGCTCTTCTCTCCCCATTACCCTCCTGCCCACCACAGGCTGCAAGGAGCTCCCCCAAGACATCACCTGAAGATGGCCCTGGGCCTTCACTCCAGGTGACCATGCAGTGTCTTTGCCCAGAACAGGAGGAGGAAAACAGAGATCACCGGGCTGGGTTCAGACTCAGGGCCAACCACTCAACTGCAGGGTCTGCTCAGCTTCAGCAACAATCCCCTCATGACCTGGCTGGCCCCACTTGGTCCTTCTCATGCCCAGTAGCCCTGGCCCCTTCCAGCACATGTACATCTTGGGGGGTAAAGGATGGAGGAGACCTGTTCTCATCCAACCACAGATGAGAACCCTACTTGTAGGGTCTCTGTCAGGCTGCTGAGATGTCACCCAGCAGGGTCTGTAGAAGGTCCAAAGCCCACGGTCCCACCTCACTGGTCTCTTGGACTGAAGGAGAACCACTCTGCAAACTCCACATGATATTGCACAGCTTTAGTTGAAGAAATGAAAAGTCAGGAAAGCACCATGTGCAGGTGAACATCTTGCAGACCATGAGACCTTCTCCCAGAACATGCTTCAATTCAGCTATTTAAAAGGCCCATTCCTCACAGCTACTTGTCTCCTGGGGGATTCAACTTGGGCAGTTGTTTTCTCAAAGTGGAAATTCTTGTTTCATAAAGAAAAACTAGCCCTATTAAGACCTTGCTGGGGCTTTTGCATGGGACCATGAGTATTTTGAAGTGGGGAAGGACTTTATCCACCTGGAAGAGCACTGTGCTATCTCAAGGAGGGCTGCTGCAGCACCCAGAGCAGGGTCTGTGCTCCCTGAAGCACAGTCTCCCCTGTCCTTGGGGCATACAGGTGCCAGGAGCCGCAGAAACCACCACACAGCCCTGTAAATTTACACAAACTTAAAGAGATTTTGTTTTCTTTGCTGCCTTTGGCTCCTGAAATTTATTAACATGGCACTAGATGTCCCCAAGAATAGAGCCTGCCAAGTCCATTCCCACTCTCCAAAACCAGATTATAAATCATCTGCCAGGAGAACATCCTGAATGCTGATGACTGGAGGTTATACCAGTGATGAGAGCTGCCAGGAAGAAAAATGGATTTTCCTCCTCCAGTCCCAGCAGAAACATCCAACACACCACAGCCCCGTTGGGCTGCTGCTCCAAACCAACCCCAGTGTGGTTATGGGAGCAATCACCATCTCCATGCTGGTTGTTAACACAATTAACAAAGGGATGGTTCAGTGGTTTACGGCTCAAGGTCTAACAGTGGCAGGAAGAAGAAGGGACTTCATTAGGACAGTTATTTCTACTAGAGCACAATAGAAATACGATTAGTTCTATATTCAGATAATAGACAAAAAACATTTCCAGTTGTTATAAATGTTCTGAGGCTGAAGCAGAACTGCCAAGTCACCTATTTGCTTGTTTGCTGCCTTTTGAACATTTAAATGGGGTTGTTGGCAATTTAACTTCTCAAGACAGTTAACTAACCCCATCACAGGAGAAGCATTTGGAAGATCAGGCTGGATGCAGAGCAGGTAATCCAGTCTGCACGCAGATGACTAGATTAGATTAGATCTGATCTGAGGAAGAAATTGTTTGGTGTGAGGGTGGTGAGACAGTGTCCCACGTTGGTCAGAGAAGCTGTGGCTGCTCCTCCCTGGAAGTGTTGAAGACCAGGTTGGATGAGGCTTTGAACAGCCTGGTCTAGTGGAAGGTGTCCCTGCTGCTGGCAGGGGGGTTGGGACTGGATGAATTTTAAGGTCCCTTCCAACCCAAACCATTCTATGATCCTAAGACTCATCCATCCTGCTCCACCAGCACAGCCCTGAGCATCTTCTGCAGGTCCAGCAGGTCACTGGCACTGGAAGTTCCTTCCACAGGAGGTGGACACCAGCCATTGAAACTGTCCAAAGAGACTCCTGAACTGAGTGATCATCTGTACGTTACCAAGAGCTCTCTGTCCACTGTGCAGTGGGTAAGAAAGAGCGGGAAAGCTGTTATCCCAGTTTAACACAAAGATTATCCCAGTTTGATTTGTGTTGTCTAACAAAACGGTTGGGAAGGACTTGGATGAGTTTCTGTGAATTAAGTGAGAGTGAAGGAGCACGTGGCAGAAACAGGAGTGGTAGAATACAGGGACCAGTCTCATGTGGATGTGAATTAGCCATGAATTTGTTTAGACTGGAAATGACAAGAAAGCCCCCAGGCCTCACAGGAGAGGAGCTCGGCATTTCCAAACACAGCGTGTGGTCTGGGCATCAAACTGCTGGGAGACAGAGGTTGACAAAGCTCATCTCCACAGCTCTGCAATGGGACAGCAGAGATGCTGGAGCAAGAACTGAAAGGTTATGTCACAAATCTTAAGGTGTACAACACACTGAGGAACCGAGTAAGGGCTGCAGGCTGCCTTCATTGCTGTGTCTTTGTACAATGCTGTATTAATCCCATGCTTTAGGGTTTGCAAGTGCTGACAGAAGGGGCATGGAAAAACTTTCCTTTTAGCAATAAATTCTTTGCTTTCTTTTCATCTTTCATCTTAGATGGTGGCCAGCACCAAAATGTGGTGGAACAAGACATGCACTGCACCCTCAGTACCAGGACAGCTTCAGGATCCTGCTGTCTTGTTCAACTGATCATGGTCAGAGGTCAAAAGGAGAGCAGCTCCTTGGGTAAACACCCTCCTAGAAGTAAAGGTGCCCCATCTTCATGGGGTGTGCTGCCCTATTCACCACATTCACCAGCCTGCTGCATCATCACAAGAGTTGGAACTCCTGACTTCAGTTTTAAATTCCTACCTCCAAAACCAGGTCAGGACCGATTGATTTTCGGCCATGCAATAGCAAATCTGGTAAAGCCGAGTTGATGAGAGGTTCCTTGCATTGTCCATGGCTGAGACACCAACTGAACCACTTCTAGCTCTTCCTGCTCATGCTCTCTGTACAGTCATGAGAGCTAATGAGAGACACTCCAGGGTTTGGAGCACTCTCAGCTCCTGCTTCCAGGACAGGAGCTTGAGGACAAGAGCTTGGGGCATAGGGAAGAGTTTCACTGGTGTGAAGACAACAGAAGCAACATCAGGGACCATCTCCCAGTGGAGCTGGGCTCACAGCCCCACACCTGGAGTAGCCACAAACAGACGCATGCTAATCTCACCTAGACCCTGTTGCCCACTTCTCCATGTACAGTGCTCAGCAGAGGAGTCTCCTCATCCCTGTGCTGCTCTGCCAGGTTTCAGGTCCAGGAACAGCAGGAAGGGCTGGGGATAAACATAAAGTCCTATTTCTGTCTCTTCTCAGAGGGACAGGCTCTTTCCCAAAAGAAGACCAGGAGTGCCACCTGCAGCACAGCTCTTAGCCACACGCTGCCAGTGCTGTGAAGCATCATCTCAGCACCAACCCTGCTCAGCTCCCCCAGCTTGGGGCTTGCAATGGTTTTTAGTGCTGCAGTGAAGTGCTCAGGGCTTGTCCAGAGTTAAACTGGAACTTCCTAACAGAGAAGAGCAAAGCAGTGAGCCCAAGAGTCCTCAGCACCTGATGTTCCTCCACTTTCTATTTCTGCAAAGAGGCACTTTCACATCAGGACCAGAGGTAAGACAGAGAAGCAGGAAAAGGCAGAAGAAATGTACATTCCCAGGTTTCTTCCTGTAATCAGAGTCAGTATTATTTTATATCTGTCTATGTTTCACTGGGCTGCAGCCAAATCCAGCCACTCACTCACTGCCCCCACCCAGGGGATAGGGGAGAGAATTGGGGGGCGAGGGGAAGGAGACTCATAGAGGGAGAAAAGAAACATTTAATCATTAAAATAAAAGAAAAAATCAAATAATACCGATATTAAAATAGTAATGATAATAATAACAGTAATAAAATATGCAGATGACTGACACCCAGTGCCATTGCTCACCACCCGCCCACCAAGCCCGGCCCGTTCCCAGATCACGATCCCGCAGGAGCCACAATCCCGACCCGAAACCGCAATCCCGGGAGAGCCAGAGCCCGAGCCAAAGCCAGAGAGAGCAAGAGAGGAAGAGCCCCTCATGGATCTCCTGCCCATGGGGGACAGGAGATGGAACAGCCCCTTGGCAGAGCCCAATGCCCATGGAGCTGATCCATGGCAATATTCCTCACCCCTGAGATCTTGCGCTTGCAGACGGACAAACACAAAGTCCTTCAGTGCCAGGGACACAAATGCAACATGGGGATGTTCTCAGCGTTTCTCTCCTGACAAATCCCAGCTGAACCCAAACCCTAGTGCTGTTCCAGCTGCTGAACAGAACCAGCTCTGGCCCAGCTCACACCAGGACACCAGCAGATGAGATTTTTAACTCTGAGGTATTGCCCCCATCTTGATACCCAAAGGTTCATTTGCTGACAAACCACCAGGCTGAAAATAGATTTCCATGACTCTTCCTACAAATACCAAATTCAGATGACAGTGTAGTCACTCTGTTGACAAAATCCCCATTCTTCCCTGGGGATGGCTGGGTTTCCCAAGCTCAGGTACTGCAGAGATGTTCTTGCCAAGCTTCCTTACACCAACCCCGCTCTTGCGCCAACATCCACCCTTCACCTGGTTAAATAATTGACCACTCAATGCAGGGTGGGGGGGAGGATGCACACACACACACACACACACACTGATCCATTGCTTACATAAAGGGCAGAGAAGTCACAACTTATATTTCTCATCAATAAAAACCTTAAACAATTAGAACTATGCACTAAAATGCAAGAAAACCTTGAGCTTTCCTAAGGGACCCTCCTTTCATATCTAAGCCAATTTTATATAAACCTGTCAACTACCATTTAAAAAATAAAATCAGAGAAAGCAAAGCTTATTTAATAGCAAATCCTAAAATCTTTTCAAATCTCTTAAGGAAGATTTATCTGTTTGGAAAAAATATTGGTAAAGATTATGCTAATAAAATCAATTTGTGAGAATTACTTAATCTCTTCCATTCTTGGAATTAAAGTTTTATGTCATACTTTCTTCTAAATAAAACAATTGATCCTCACATGAATTAGAATTATACCTGCTCACAAAATCCACAGACTAATTGAATAGTTAACCGAGTGTTCAATAAACTTCACACCTTAGTATCACACCGGTTAAAACTGCTTAATTAGATTTTGCTCCTTGCATAAATAGCTGTAAATGGAGTCTGCTTACTTTCACTTTTCATTTAACTTTATTCTCAAAGCACATTAACAAAATAACTACGTGCTTATCAGATTTCTTTATATTTTCCGCAACAGAACGCTGATTGCAAGAGCTGAAAGGTTATCAAATATTTTTCAGTGCTTATTAAACAGATCTACTACAACCCTGTGGACCTTGAACACTTGGACTCAGGTCAGTAAAGCACTTAAACGACTGCTCAGCCCCTGCTTAAGCTGTTAGTGCACAAGCAGGAGCTCTGCTGAATCCCAGCTTTCCACAGCTACACCCTCAAGAACTGCAGTGGGTTTATTTCCACATCTGCACCTTGTCCATCTCTGCTCTATTATATTCACCTTTTAAAACTTTATCACACAATATGTTGGGGGCCTGGGGCCACCAACAGCAGAAGGACATGGAGCTACTGGAACCAGTCCAGAGGAGGCCACCAGGATGATGCCAGGGCTGGAGCAGCTCTGCTGTGAGGACAGGCTGAGAGAGTTGGGGCTGTTCAGCCTGGAGAAGAGAAGGCTCCAGGGAGACCTTCTAGTGGCCTCCCAGTACCTGAAGGGGCTCCAGGAAGGCTGGGGAGGGACTTTGGCCATGTGCAGGGAGTGAGAGAACAAAGGGTGATGGCTTGAAAGTGGCAGAGGGGAGATGGAGCTGAGATGTGAGGAAGAAATTGTTTGGTGTGAGGGTGGTGAGACAGTGTCCCAGGTTGGGCAGAGAAGCTGTGGCTGCTCCTCCCTGGAAGTGTTCTTGGCCAGGCTGGATGAGGCTTTGAGCAACCTGGTCTAGTGGAAGGTGTCCCTGCTGCTGGCAGGGGGGTTGGGACTGGATGAATTTTATGGTCCCTTCCAACCCAGACCATTCAGTGATCCTGTGATATTCTCCTTCCCCCACTTTTGTTCGTTTTCTCTTGAGCAGGAAGGTTCTGTTTGTTTTGTATTTGGGGCACCTTTGCAGGACAGCTGGAGCACTTTGCCTTTTCTATCTATACTGGAAGGTCTCTGCAAACTCAGGCAGATGTGTTCCCATCAGACACTCCTTCATTATATGACTAGAAATTTCCCTTTAAAAGCCACCCATCTTTAACAGCAACACATACACTTGTTCGTTTTGAGGTTTATCACTATATTTCCCCCCTCAATATTTTTTCTCTTGAGCTTCTGGACTCTCCAGAGCCCTGGTGACAGTGGGCCAGGCAGCAGAGCAGACTGAAGAACCAGCAAGTCTCAACAGCTCAGTACAGGCAGTGTAATTACCAGTGAAGGACACCTCAGCAGAAGATCAGCATGCAATACTGAAGAAGAAAGCAGCAGACCAGCAAAAAAAGCTCCTCACCAGCCTGACCAGAATGAAACTTCCTCAGCCCTTTTGAAAGTTTCCTCCAGGACACACAAGTAAGACCCACCAACCCAACAGCTGGGACGTCTGCAGTACCTCAGGGCCATGAGCCACACTCTCCCCTCAGCCAACCATGGTTGCTTCACAGGAAGGTTGGGCAGAAGTTAAAGGGGGAAGAGGAGCCAGCATCCCTCTGGGGAGACAGCATCTCCTCTCTCTGGAAAGGGCTCAGCTGCTGCCCTGAAGGCCAGGGTTTTTGTTACCATTTCAGTGCAGACAAAAGGCAATCCTCTGTAGAATCACTGCAGGGTCCACAGTAACCCCCAGGCCACCTGCTCTCCATTCTCCACCTTGATGACACATCTCATTCCACCCTTTGAGTACAGTGGAGTACAGCATTTAACACAGAGCTCAACACTCCTCTCCTCCCTCACAGTACCCCCCACACCAGGGCCCAGCCCTCCATACCTGCTCACACCAGCACAGCATCTTCACACCACAGCAAGCTCCTTCCCATCCAGCAGCTTCCCTGGCGTCCACCACACAAAAATCCACATGCAGCCTTCACCTGCATCTCTGATGCCCTTTCTAAAGGGCTTTCCAAGGCCCCATGCTGACCCCAAAGTCAGGAAGGAACCATCTCCTTCCTCACACACTTTGGAGAACATCCCAAACCACTCCAGCCTCCCCACTAAAATCCTCTCCCGCAGGCTGATGAAGCAGGTGGCAATTAACAGCGAGCTGATGACTGCCAGAGCCCCACCTGTGGCCAATTTGGGATGGAAACACAGGAACTAGCTGTGGTCCCAGGTTCCTCTCTGCCAACCACTTTGTCAGGTGTTTGTTGTTATTCTTAACAGGTTTATTATTAATTACTACCCTTCTTCTTTTATTTTGGACATTCACCCATGGTGTAATTGGTGTGGCAGCCTCAAAGCTATTATCTCTTCAGGGAGACTATTATAAATTCACTTCCACCATAACATCTTATAGACATTGCTCGCATTAGGTATAAAAATTTTATGGAATGTACTAAAATTGGTGCACACAGCAGCAGCTTTTCAAACATAAACATCTCGGACATTTTAAAGATATTTCTTTCTAAAGCCCAAGCAGCATTTGGTCACACTGAGAACTGCATGCCAGGAAAATACACATTTTAATTAAGTTTTTAAAAAATAGTGAAGCACAGCTCTAAAATAGTTCCTGAAACTAGATATATTGATTTTTTTTTAGTAAAAATTCACTGTGCAAATGAATTCCTTAATTCAACATAGAGCAGCTGGCTCTATACACACACAGGTGTGTGTGTTCCAGGATGTCTCGGTGTCTGCTGCTCCTCTGCGCAGAAACAGGCTCAAAAACTCAGTGATCCAAAGTTGTGAGTTTAAAGTGGATCAATTAGAGCATTCTCAGTGATTGTGCGCATCTTCTCTTACCAATTTTTTTTTTAGTGCTCTTAGTTCATGTGTAGCTTAATTCTCTGAATTTGTGCTGGAACCTTTTATCTTCTTATTTTCTCCCACCTGCCTTGCTCCTTGTTCTCTTTCCAGAAGGATTTTGCAGAGATGCTCTGTCTCAGTCCTTGCAAAATCTCTCATGCAAGAATCCTCAGAGCTTTGCAGCAACGTGAGCAAAGCTGAATATGATTTTTTAGGACAATGTGTCACCCTGAATAAGGATATCAGCTGGACACATCCTCTCCCTCCACCAAACCTGGCCCTTACTCCCCCTCTAGCTTCGAGCTTTTTCATTTGGGACGGTAAATTCACCAGTGCCCCAGACAAAGGCTGTCACCAGTCACTATTTTACTGCTTTTTGGGAGTTGTTGGCCATATTTCAATAAGCTTTTCTTTTTCTTTCAGAGCGGACTGAAAAATGTTCTATATTAACTGTGGAATTCATTTTAAAATAAATAAATAAAAAAATCTTTTGTCAGCTCTACAATGTTTAAAATCACACATTTCCTCTCTGCAAAATCATCGCTTCACATTTGCATCGCTGTCATTTACAGGCAGACAAAAACCACATCAGGGAGCAGAAAGGTGGGAAAAGGGTCTATAATTGTTCCTGGATTTTTTTATTGATTTGTTGACATCTGTTGTTAATAAAACTCCCTAAGTGGCACCTGTAGCCAGGGGAGGAGGACAAGCTGAGCTGTAGACAGCAGGAAGGGCAGGTACCAGCCCCCAGCCCATCTGCCCCAGAACCCAGCAGAGCAAGAGGATGGAGAATTCTGGGTGACTTCCACTCACCCCAGGTGTCTGGGTGCCTGGCACTGACCTTGGCAGCACCAAGCCCTGCTGCAATCAACAAGCAAGAGAAAGTGAGAAGACTGATAAAGGGCATGGTGAGTGCCCCTGCGTGCAGGGAATTACAACCATCACCAGGACTCTGATAGAAGCACCTTTAAATGATGCAAGATTTGGTACTGTGGTGGTTTCACTTGGCCAACAGCCAAACAGCCACTAGCTCAATGCCCCAACCCCAGGGGACAGGGGAGAGAATTGGAGGGCAAGGGGAAGGAGACTCGTAGGGGGAGGAGAGAAGAACCATTTAATCATGGAAATAAAAGAAAATTTATAAGAATAATGACAATAATAATTATGATGATGATGATGATAATAATAATAAAAAAATGTTAATAACATTAATAATATAATATGCAAACGGATGATACCCAGTGTCATTGCTCACCACCCATGACCAAGTCAGGCCTGTTCCCAGATAATGATCCCAGAGAAGCAACAATCCTGAAACCAAAACTGAGAGAGAGCGACCCTCATTAATATACTGAGCATGATGTGATGTGATATGGAATATCCCATTGGTAGAGCCAAATGCCAGTTTGGCTCACTAATTTAAATATTCCTCATTCCACC
>NW_010333828.1:15372-20010 GCF_000700745.2 Antrostomus carolinensis
GACCAGCAAAACACCAAGTCACCAATGACTGGAAACACCAGTATATTCTCAACGTTCTTATAACAAATCCCAGCTGAGCCCAAACCCCAGCTGGGTTCTGGCTACTGAGAAGAAACCAGCTCTGGCCCAGCTAAAAACCAGGACACATTGAGAGACATGAAGTGACCACATTGAGGACTGGTGGGGTAGGGCAGAAGCTGAAGGGTTGGGTTGACAAAGCCACCTGCAGCACCAGTCCTCAATATGTTCACTTCATGTCTCTCAATGTGTCCTGGTCTTTAGTGATTTTCTAACCCTCTCTCAGCAGTCCTTAGGGTGATGACTCCTCTCTGCCTGCTCTTCTGCTCCTGTACTTTCAGCCCTAACAACAGCAGATCAGACTAGTCCCGAAAATGCACATAACATTTGAAAATATAAGCTTCCAAAAAAACAACGTAAAAAAAAGAGCAATAAATCATGACATCGGCTTGTTAAAAGTCTGATTTACACTTCAGGGCGTTGGGTGGATTATTTTTGCTGAAAGCTTCTAACAGTCAAGACCTGCAACCACTTAAAACTTTTTATTGGCAAAACCAATCGACCTGCCAGCATTAAGCACAAGGTATTTAACAGCATTAGCCATCCCATTATCCATTTCCTCACTTATCATGCTCTCTCGTATATAGAGTTTTATTGTGCTTTTGCTCCCAGCTCCATTAAATGCTGGTGAAATCACTGTCTTTTAGAAGATAGAAAATACCAGGCTGCTGAGGACAGAGGCAAAAGGAATCCACATAATATTTAACTCACTTACAAATTTGTCATTTAAGCTGCTAAAGCCATTAATTTGAAGCCGTGATATGCCCATCATT
Source organism: Antrostomus carolinensis (assembly GCF_000700745.2). Taxonomy (NCBI): domain Eukaryota; kingdom Metazoa; phylum Chordata; class Aves; order Caprimulgiformes; family Caprimulgidae; genus Antrostomus; species Antrostomus carolinensis. The sequence goes on from NW_010333828.1 coordinate 16,224, forward strand.
TTAATTTGGGGTTCATTTAAGCTACATGTACATAAAGGAAGTAATTTCCAGGCTTTCCTTCATGCTATCACACAAATGCATTGCAGAGCCAGTGCTAAAAGGATATTAGAGCAGGCACCCCTTAACTTTGCTGTAATTTACCAGAGTGATAATTAAACTCAATCTCGTAGCATTAACGTGCTCCGTGTGACGCGAAATAAATTCTGAAAATAGCATTTCTGTTTAACAAAATAATTGTAAGAGCCTGAGGCGGGTGTTAGCAGCAGAACAGCCTTGCCTTTGCACTGACCCCTCCGACAGCAGGAACACCCTCCTGCTTCCCAGCCACAGAGTCCCAGAATTGACCAGACTGGAAAAGCCCATCGAGTCCAACCATGAACCCAACACTGACCAGTCCCCGACTAACCCATGTCCCTCAGTACTATGTCTACACGACTCTTCAATCCCTCCAGGGATGGGGACTCCACCACTGCCCTGGGCAACCCCTTCCAATGCCTCAGAACCCTTGCAGCAAAGAAATTCTTCCTCACATCCCATCTCAACTGCCCTGGTCACAACTGGAGCACATTTCCTCTTGTCCTGTCCCTTGGTCCTTGGTTGAACAGACCAAGCCGAGACCAGAATTTCATGTGTTACAGCTTCCAGGCCTTGACCACTGAGAAGGTTTGCAAGAAGATCTGCCTGTCTCCAAACCTGGTTACAGGAAAAAGTAAACTTGGGGCACTTTCTCTGCAGCCTGGCTATGGGGCAGCTGCGGGTGGCTGGATGGACAACCTTGCTGCAGACAGACACATCCTTTTTCTCCCTCTTGTCATCCAGTGTGAAGAAAAAACCCTCTGCTTTATGCTTCTGTTACCTCTGAAAAGTAGACCTCTGAAATCTTTCCTGTGAGGGTGCCGGAGCCCTGGGACAGGCTGCCCAGAGAGGGTGTGGAGTCTCCATCTCTGGAGATGTTCAAACCCACCTGGATACTCTCCTGTGCAACCTGCTTTGGCAGGGGGGTTGGACTGGATGATCTCCTGAGGTCCCTTCCAGCCCCACCATGTTGTGACTCTGTGATTCTCTGAAATTATCCTCAGCATAAGCAATGTCCCTGATCACTATTAATGAGAAACTATTTCACTAGAACCATTGCTCCAGTTCTACAGAGATCCTGCAGGACTCTAGGAGAACTGTGATGGTTGGTGTTACAACTTGAAGCATTTCTTTAACTCATGTGCTGTCGATACCAGATGCACACTCAGGTCTGATAGGTGTTGGGGGCTGCAAACATCAACCACTACTTCTAGCAAAGTGCCAGGAGCTTTTATTGAAATGAATCCTTTGATCACATTAAAACTTTTCTCCCTATGTGGATCATTTTTAAATTAAATTTAAAATAAGGTAATTGCCCACTTTGGTTGTTCAGATTCTCTGGGGGACACTTACAATAATAACCGTGATTATCAAACATGGGGGTTGCCATATGCAGCGTTCCAGATTGATCCACAATGGGGCACATTAAAAATCAAAATCCAAGGAGAGACTAGCACTCCTTTGCCAATTTAACACCTTAAAACGACTATTTAGAAACTTCTAAAGACGTAATGAGACGTGTGTGTTATGGCTGGTGAAATAAAAGCAGATTGTTAGATGGGAGGAGGAGAAAGTCATCTGGCAGAGGTTCAGGGACCACAGTCCCAGCCAATAGGTAGATCAGGTATGAGATCATCAGTTTCTTGATCTCACCTTCCACCAAAACCTTTCTCCCAGGTATCAGCAGCTGTCAGCATCTGGAGACCTCCTTGATCCGAGTGCTGCAATGAGAGGAGCCAGAGCCACCTGCGGTGGCAGTGACTGTGAAACTGAGAGGATCTGGGAATACACAGGGATTCACAAGGAAATCAAGTCAAATACCCAAACTCCATTTTATCAGGTTGCTACACCAGAGAATGAACTAGAGTCCTTTAGAACTTTGCAAGACACCAGCCTGGGATCAACCAGCTCTGCCTCCTGTCCGTCTGCTCCAAGTTGCTCTCTAGAAGCTGTACACCATAAGCTGGCTAAAAGTTCTTTATTTCATTGCTATCTGTCAAAGATGCTGCATGTGCAATCCAGCTGTAGCACCATCACTGGTAAAAAACATCCAAAAAGTAGAATTAAGAGTACTGAGACTGAGAGGGACTACTTTAAAATCAAGAGTATATAGAGCATCTTATATCTTTGGTGCATTTCCTTCTTTCTTATTAATATTACCATGACAGTACCAGAGAAATAATAAAGTTAAATAGTCCTGTCACAGGATACAGGATTTTTGGTGGCAAGGAACACAGAGAGAATTGTTTTGCCCTGTTTCCAGACACATGACATGTATGGACAGAGCACTTCAACATGAATTACACAGGGTGACAACATGTCACCACATACAATGCCAGTTCTGCGTTGGTATCACCCTACTGAAGCTGAGAGCAAATAGCTGAGTGATTGATCTTGGTATGGATTACAGTGGAATAACGCATCCATTCAGTGTGTCACGTTCTGCTTGGTGTTCATGTGAACCTTCTCCAACATTAACCAAATAGACTGTGGTGGTGCAGACTCGTGCAGAAGAGTATCTGAAAAACAAGGACTGGGTTAAATGGAGAGGTCATTTGGGTCCCTGACACCTTTTCTGCTCCTCTTGTTAAATCACAGAGGTTTACATCTCTAATAGAGAGGTCTATGCAGATAGCATCAAGCTGTAAGTAAAGAACCTGTAAGACATTTAGGGAAGCAATTCTTCCTGCTCCTAATCCTGCCAACACCAATTTCAGATAAAAAGCATAAAACCCAGCAGTTTCAATTGGACTGGATTTAGTTATTACTCTAGCATGTAAGAGGAAAAAAAAACCCAGAGTGCCAGGCTAGCAGGGGGATGCATGCTGTGATTGTGACTCTGGGGGGTTCAGAGAAACAAAGGAAAACCATCCCCTCCTAATTTCTCCAGTTGTGCTTTATATCACAGCACCAGGCTATTAACTGTGTACAGAGCAGAACAGGAACGAGCTGATCCTCTTCCAGGGAACAATTAAACAGGGGAGTCGTCACCCTGATTTAGAGAGATGCGGCTCACAAAGCTCAGAATGGCACCGTGTCTGAACCTCTTCTCACACAAAAAAAGGATGGGAAGCAGAAGGAGGGTATTCCTCAAATCTCTGAAATCCTGGAGATCAGCAAAGAAGGTACTGGTATGAGACCTACAATCACTGGTGGAGTAGAATAAAGAAGCACAAGAACTATACAGTGCAAGGCAACAGAAAACACCAGAAATAAAGGAATTTTGCAAGTACTTCACCTGCTGTGTTGGGTTTGTGTCAAAAGAAATTTAACTTTTTTGTTATTATTTTTTCACATTTTTTAATTTTTTTTCTTTTCTATCCTCTGTTTGAAACATAATCCAAATGCAGCACTGTCTGGCACTTAGTGGAAAAGTTGCAGAGACCATAATCAGGACCGATAATCTCTCCAGTAAAACGGCAAAGCTGCTGTATAATCCTCTGCCAATAATTTCTGTGTGTTGATTGAAGAGCGTGGGAAGAGGAATCCATCTCAGAGTCTGTTGGCAATTTCCAAATGCCAGCTGGTTTCATCCCAGTCAAGGTGGAGGTGGCTCCCTCACCGAGGCTTGGAACACCTGAGTGTCCTCCAGGCTATTTACCCTGTGAAGCAGAGCTGCTTTGCCACCCACACACCAGCCGGGCTTCAGTGACTGGGGGAACAGAATCCCAGAATCCCAGGTGGGTTGGGTTGGAAGGGACCTCAAAGCTCA
>NW_010333829.1:0-2289 GCF_000700745.2 Antrostomus carolinensis
GATCCCATCTGGTCCCATAGACTTGTGAGGACTTGTACTCTGGTGAGAATATTACATTAAAGTAGCTGCACTACTTGTAATACCCAAACTAGCCTTGTCAAGGAGATGCTGTGGTAGCTCTGCAGTACTGCAATGTGCTCTCTAGACATACATGGTTCTTGAAACAACTTTCAAGAACAAATGTCATTTCCAAGAAAATTTATAATGTAAAAGTAGCCTAGGTTCAAAACATAGTATAGATGAAGAATGGTTACATGATAGTAAGATGGCAAGGTCACATGACATCTTGTCCTATAGCAGGCATTCCCTCTGCACTTTAAGTGGTTCCATACATAGGTGAGTTGTGTCTGGAGAACATTCCACGATCTCTATACAATAATCATTAGACAAATTAGGAAAGCTGCAAATACCGCACTGATCATTTCTTTCCTAGGAGGGGGGACCGAGGGAAAGGATAAAGGAATATAAAAAAAGAGGTAAAGTTCCTCAGGTTTCACATCCAGTAGCAGTCTTCCAATCTTAAAGAAAAAAAAAGCAACAAATAAATAGACATGTGACTTCTTCCTGAAGCAGGAACGTAAATACCAGCACAAGACAAACACCTCGAGACAGCCAGTGTTTAAAGGGGTATTAAAGCGTAGCACATTTTGAAAAGTGACATTGTACCATCTCTGAATCATCCCACATCAATGTCATCAGTTTATGCATTAACAGCTATGCTTATTTAACTGTCCCTTCAGCAAATACACGAGTCAGGGGAGACAAAGGTGAATCCGAGTTCCTTCCAGTTCATAAATCAACAGCCAAAGTCAGGTGCCCTGCCTTTTTCACAGAAATTCTCTCTCCTTATTCACCAACAATACACGAGCTGAAAGGTGTAATGTCCTTAACCAGGAAGGAATGAAATGCTCCTATAGATGCTATACTGACTTGCAGCAGGAGCTAAAGCAATTCTGATTTGTTGCCCAAGTTGTCTATGCTAGATGCCTGCAACAACAGAAACTCTATCTGACTCCTCTGTCACCTCACACTTCTTTTCCTTTTGCTGCTTGCTAAAGTCTCCATCTTAATCTAAGAGTATTTTCTCCACTTGAGCATACCTCAGCAATACACTGTCTGACAAATGTTTCTGGTCAGATCCTTGTCCTCATTTACTCCTGTACAAATCTGACACTGGGAAGGGTGGGGCCAGAAACAAGAACAAGGACATAACTCAAATTACAAGAGTAGGCTGATGTGCTGGAGAGAATCCATTCTTCCACTGGCTCTGCAGGACTGGCAGTAGAAGGCAGTAATAAAGCTGAAGTGTACAGATAGTCTTGATACTTGAAAAGATCAGTATTTAAACAGGAAATTGCACATTTTTAGAATCACTTTCAGAACTAAAACTGCCTTCTGATATTCATCCTGCTACTAAAAAGTCAGATGAAGATATCAAATTACGAGTGAAAGCTGTGAAATTCCATCTGCATTGCTTTTATATACCTACACAAATGTTCTATGGGACTTTAAAAGCAGTTCAAGAGTAAAAATAAAACGATCCCCCGAAGTGCGGCTGAAATGTTAGGGTCTGTAGGAGGGCGTACTGGACATTCAAGTGTGCAGTGCTGGTGGCGTTATTATTTTTGAGAAATAATGACTGAATCCTTTACATGGTCAAAAGTACCCATGTAACATTAATCATAAACAGCATGCACGGACAACCTGAAAAGAAACATCAGGCACCGCCTTTCTTTTGCAATTGCTCCAGTTTTCTTCTTAAGAGGTTGTAGTTTTCCTTGGTCCCGGGTGCCACAGGATCAAGCTTCAGAGAGACTTCATAGTGCTTCTTTGCTAAGTCAAGATTTCCCCAGCGATGATAGAGCACAGCTGGAACATCAACGAGGAATTTCATTAGCAATATTGCTGAATAACGTGCAATCTTGCCAATCACTTGGAAAACAACATTAAAGCATTTGTTTCCAGTGAGGGTCTCTCACTGGCTGGTGGCACAGTAGCTGCTTGTTCTGTTGCCAAATGCAGGAGCAAAGCCTGGGAGCAGAACTGGCATGGGAATGAAGGAATGAATTACCCTGCAGCCATAAATGGCAGCTCCTATCTGGTGAGCTCATTGCGGGTTACAAGCACAGCATAAATGAACCAATTTGCAGACACTGAAGTGCAGCTACCTCTGGGCTGGATTGTGCAGCCCTCTTGATCTGTCATATCGTGTGACAGCTTTTCTGGTTTAATGCCCTGTTCTTCTGGCTGGCAGTTTTTCTAGGAAGTAAAATAGAAATCTGCTCAGCA
>NW_010333829.1:2318-17393 GCF_000700745.2 Antrostomus carolinensis
ACACAATGAATATGAAGCAAACAAACAATACAGCTGATAAGAGTTAGAAAGGCTCTTACCCAAATTACCATGATAACTGGCAGCATTTGGATTGGCTTTAATTGCCTTGAGGAACAAAGCTTCAGATTCCTGAATAATTTAGAAGAACAAGTCAACAGGATAGTCTACTCTTGTCAAATATAAACCAATGCAAAATTTGTTTAATTTTGTAATTAAAAACCCTCCCAAACTATGCCATATCTATATGATACCACCATATATATTTTTTTTTTCTTTTCCTAAGCCTGTGTGATCCTGTAGCTCAGGTGGCTACAGCCTCCAGAAAACAGTAATAATGCTATAATGCTACAAGTAAGTATCATGCTTTCACAGGCTGCTGTTATTTTAGCAGAGAGCTATTAAGCACTAGTGAAGCTTGCAAAGCAGTTTACTTTTTTTTTTCCATAGTTATAATATTTTCACACATTACCTACTGAAGTTTTCCCTACTTACTCAATCAAGTTAAGGATAATTCAGTATCTGAGCAAACTGCTTTTAGACACCTTTCCCTTTAAAATAGTTTTTAGCATTTAAAATGAGGGCATTCCAGTAAACCCCTTTCAAACAGATGTTTCATCCTGGTTCTCAATGAGCTGAGTGCCTGCTACTTAAAAAATCAAGCCAAGTGAAATATTCCACACAAGATATCTTTTCCATATTCCCACTTGCAGTGTGTACTCTTAGGACTGTTGATATCTGAGTACTTCTTAGAAAAGCTGAGTTCCCTCACTAACTATTCAGAGAGCAATTTACCACTAAAATTATTCTCTAACTCAAACATTTTTATTTTCCCAAACTAGCTGCTAATATACTTCTGTTCCAGAGCATATCTCCTGCGGAAGTTCAAAGAGATACACGCCCCCAATGCAAATGGAGCATATCTACTTGCTTGTATGCAAGTTTAGATATTTTAGAAGTAATTTTACATAGATTTCTATGCTGTGCTGTGCTCTAGGGAAAGTTGCCCATTCAGTTTCAATGCAAATTACCTGAAGATAAAATCACCTCAGTGTGGTAGGCTTCCATCTGAATGCACACACTTGCCATCTGAAGTATGTGAGAAAATCATCTGGGGAAAAGGCCTTTCTTTTGTGCTAAGCTTTTATTACTTACATCCACAAAACACAACACAGGCTCTACTGAAAAAGAAAACCTCTCAGCCAATTTTTTGATTCCACCATCTTCTCAGGTGAAGCATGAAATAATTCTCTGTAAGGGTCCCACAGGGACAAGAAATTTCTGATGTCAAGACTGAGTTACTAGGTGACTTAAGAGCTTCCCAGTGTGTTCAATTTCAAACCCAAACAACATGCTCCTTCCAAAGCATTCCTTAGTACAGCTGAGGCTGCCACTCTAAAGCCAAGAGACTGATGCAGGCAGTGCCTTCATCTTCTCAGGTCAAGAAAATTACAAACCCGGCAAATCTTATATGATACCACCATATTTCGGCAAATCCTTTTGCAGGAGTTCCTGTTTCAGGAAAAGGAACATTTGGATAGAAGTGTTCAAGGGAACCAGATACCTGAAAATTTAGGGAGTATGATTCCATAGTGCAAGTTTCAGCATTGCTTTTCCCCAGCATAAGCAGCAGCTCCAGCATTCTCATACCCAGACTAGTAACATTCCTGGATGCATTGGTCTCTTTGAAACTCATACGATTTAGTGTCTTCATTAATGTTTTGGATGATGGGACTGAATGCACTTTCAAAAACTTTACAGATAGCACCTAAGAGGAAGGAGTGGTCATTACACTGGAGGGAAGAGCTGCTATTCAGAGGGCCCTGGACAGGACAGAGGAATGGACTAGCAGGAATCACAAAATGGTTGAGGTTGGAATGGACCTCTGGAGGTCATCTGGTCCAAACTCCCTGGTCAAGCAAGGCCAGCTGCCCAGGACCATGTCCAGGCAGCATCTCCAAGGATGGAGACTCTGCAACCTCTCTGGGCAACCTGTGCCAGTGTTTGGTCATCCTCACAGTAAAATAGCATTTCCTGATGTTAAGAGGGAACATCCCATGTTTTGGGGTGGGCCCGTTGTTGCTTGTCCTGTCACTCAGTACCACTGAGGAGAGCCTGGCTCCATCCTCTTTGCACCTTCAGGTATTTGTATACATTGAAATCCTCCCCCGGAGACTTCTCTTCTCCAGGCTAAACAGTCCCAACTGTTTCAACCTTTCCCCATAGGAAAGATGCTCTAGTCCCTTCACTATCTTTGTGGCCCTTTGCTGGACTCTCTCCAGTATGCCCATAGCTCTCTGGGAACTGGAAACAGGACTCCAACTGTGGCCTGATCAGTAGAGAGGAAGGATCACCTCCTTCAACCTGCTGGCAACACTCTTAACACAATCCAGAGTATCATTAGCCTTCTTTGCCATGAGGGCACATTGCTGGTTCATGTCCAATCAATCTGATGTCCACCAGGACCCCAAGGTGCTTTTCTGCCAAGCTGCTTTCCAACTGGATGGCCCCCAGCACGTATTATGCCTGGGCTTGTTCTTCTCTAGCTGCAAGGCTTTGTACTTCCCCTTGTTGAACTGCATGAGTTTCCTACCAGCCCATTTCTCCAGCCTGTCAAAGTCCCTCTGGATGGCAGCATGATTCTCTGGCATATCAGCCACTCCTCCCAGTTTGTTTCGTCCACAAACTTGCTGAGGGTGCACTCTGCCCCATCATCAAGATCAATAATGAAGATGTTGAACAGGATTGTACTGCATGAATCTCATGAAGTTCAACAAGAGTAAAACCAAAGTCCTGTATGTGGGATGGGATAACCCCATGCAAAAATACAGGCTAGGGGGCAACTGTCTATAAAGCAGCTCTACAGAAATGGATCTGGTGGGCCTGGTAGACAGTAACTTCAATAAAAAGCCATCAGTGTACCATCATAGCAATGACGACCAAACACATCCTGGGCTGTATTAAGTAGAAGAACAGCCAGCAGGTCCAGAAGTAATCCTTCTCCTCTATTTAGCACTTGCAAGACCACACCTGCAGTATGTGTTCAGGTTGGGGCTCTCCATTACAAGAAAGACATGGACAGGCAGGGAGCCACCAAGATGGTTGGGGGGCTGGAGCACAAGACATACAAGGAACAGCTGAGAGAACTGGATCTCTTCAGGCTTCAGAAGAGAAGATGAAGGGAAGACCTTATTGCTGTCTACAAGTACCTGACCAAATGATTCAGAGAAGATGGGAGACAGACTCTTCTCACAAGTCTGTGAGATGGAATGAGACACAATAGATGCAAGCCGGCATACGGGGAATTACAATTAGATAAGAGGAAACAATTTTTTTTTTCTTTTTTTTACCATACAGATGGTCAAGCACTGGAAGATACTGTCCAGAGAGGTTTTAGAATCTCCATCCATAGAGGTGTCCAAGATTCAACTGGAGATGGCCCTGGCTTGGGTCAGGGGTTGGACAAAAATCAACAAGACTAAAAATCAACAGTGGATTGGCACTTGAAAGCATGTAGTAGTCAGAAGTCCCACAAAGTAGTATTTGTTTCCACTGCAAATTTTAGCATTTTGGTCTAATAAGTAAATCTCTGCTTTCTTCACTGGGCAGGCTAACAGCAATCAAAGTGAAAGATGTGCTGTCCAATTAATTCAGTTTTATGCCTAAAAGTTGCCACCTATACAAAGGAGAAGCACCTAATGTATGGCCTCATCCTTTCACCGCTGAAGCACGATGGGACATGTGCAATGCGTTCCCAGAAATTTTAATTAAATAGATTCTCAGAGTTGGCTGCCGTTACCATACATCCTCAGCTACATGCTGAAAACATTTTTATCACCACTGCTTTGCTTAGCAGCTAGTAGAAGCATACTGGCTGATTAAAGGCTATTTAAGGTGCATCATATTCATATTACTGTAGATATATGGAGTAAATATACATTTCAGTACATCCAGTGGTATTTCAAATTGCTCTATCTTGCCAAATCTTTAAGTGTTGCCAAGAAAATTGCACTGCATATAGCAAAGGCTTTGGGTAAGCACACTGCATTCCATCTGCTGCCAAGGCCACAACACAAAATTGTAGTCTGGCTTTATTTCAAGTACAAAAAATGCTGAATGGTTTTGATTTATTGTACTTTTTACAGAAAAAGCGTAGATGTATACATAACAAAAATACAGCACACATATTTTCAAAGAACTAAAGATAGATTGATGCTTCAACCACTGTAACAAGAACAAGCATTTAAAGGAGAACTCCAACTTGGTATAACAGATGTTAATTAAAAAACAAAACCAAGTCACTGAAACAGCTCATCCTTGATGTGCTTTTGTTTCTGGAACAATAAATCATTCATCCTTTATCTTCTGTTGAAAATCAAAGTGCATTTGAAACTGAATGAAAATATTGTGTGCTTATTGGAAGGAAATCTCTCATAACATAGTAAAACCTTTTTGACTCAATGTCTTTTAAAGTAAGAGATAACAAAAAACCCAGAACAAATACTACTTTACAGCAACAGAGGCAATACAGTAACAACTTTTATATAGACATGTAACAAGTAACCTAATAAATGAAATGCCTGAGGTTATACAACACATCAGACACAGCCAGGCAGCCCTCTGAAAATTACCTTCCATCACCTTGACAGTCTCTACCCCACCCTTCCCATTCCAAACACTTAATAAAAATCCTTAAAGGGTCACCCACTTCTCTCTGTTTTTACATGGTGAGGGGGTAGACAAGAAATATGAATTTTCAATGCTTTTTATTGTCATTTAGCATTTTCCCACTTAAAAAACTTGCATCGCCACTTTCTAGGCGATGCAAAATACAGCTGCTGAGATCATAACCTTTTCTAAGTGAGTCCACTTTCCAGTTCCCTTAATTTGCTCTCCCTGTTATAACCCATCAATCTGAAGTTACTAGTTAAGTTTTTTGCTCTTCAGCATGTAGCTGAAGATGTATGTTTTTGCAAACCTACTACTGAACCCTTAAAACACTTACTGGCCCTCTGCTTTCTTTCCTGGGCTCCACTGCACCTTTTGCTTTATTCAAGATGCTGACTTGAAACCTTCATTATCCCTTGCTATCATTTCTACTTTGTCTCCAACACATTCCCCTGCAGCATAATGACCTTTCAGAGCCAGCAATCAAAATCACTACCTCCTCTTTTATTTTTTAAGTCCACTAGGACAGACTTTCCTACACCTGGAAATGTTTTCTAGCTTGTTTTCAATGTATTTTTTCTACTTATTTCATTATAAATACTCTTTATTCTGTCATGCTGAATACTCTTCTTGAATACCTTATAAAACCCTCTATTCTTTCATACTCATGACTCATTAAAATCACACAGTCACAGAATGGTAGGGGCTGGAAGGGACCTCTGGAGATTGTCTAGTCCAACCCCCCTGCCAAAGCAGGTTCATCTAGAGCAGGTTGCACAGGACTGCATCCAGGTGGGTTCCAAGTATCCTCAGAGAAGGAGACTCCACAACCTCTCTGGGCAGCATATTCCAGTGCTCTGGCACCCTCACAGTAAATAAGTTTTTCCTCATCTTTAGATGGAACCTCCTGTGTTCCAGTTTGTGCTCCTTGCCCCTTGCCCTATTGCTTACCACCACTGACAAGAGTCTGGCCCCATCCTCTCAACACCTGCCCTTTAGGTATTTATAAGCATTGATAAGATCCCCTCTCAGTCTTCTCCAGGCTAAACAGACCCAGTTCTCTCAGCCTTTCCTCACAAGAAAGATACTTCAGTCCCCTCATGGTCTTTGTAGCCCTCCGCTGGACTCTCTACAATAGTTCCTGGTCTCTCTTGAACTGGGGGGCACAGAACTGGACACAATACTCCAGATGTGGCCTCACCAGGACACAGTAGCGAGGGAGGATAACTTCCCTGACCTGCTGGACACACTCTTCTTAATGCATCCATAATAATAATCTAGCAATTAGCTCTTCCATAATCTCATCCCTTATATATTCTGTACACAGATACATTAATGTATGACCTTCTGGAACCTAAAATATATATTTTGTAACAGTCTCAGATGGAGAGAGAAAACAAAGAGTGCAGAGAAAAAACCCCCCAGCAAGTCTAGAGAAACAGTAACGTGGGGGTGTCTAAGGACATCACTAACACAAACAAAAGCAAGTGCTGGGTTGTCAGAGGCCCTGGCTTCACGTGTGGACAGGTCATGACTCCACAGCTGAATAGGATCGTAGAAATTTAACTGGACACAGTAACTGGTGGAAAAATGTATGTATTCTGAGAAATAAATTTATCAGGTACAGCCCTCAGGGTTCCACCTGCCTTGCTGTTTCCTCTTCCACTCAAAAATAATCTTGAAGCTAGAAATAAATACATGTGAGAGCAAGCCAGAGGGAGAGAGAGCACATAGTTGTGTATGTGCATGTGAAAGACAGGGAAAAAGACAGTGAAAGAGAAAAAGTAGAATGTAGAAAGAAAAGAGAGGTGTGATATGCAAGGGAGTGGGGCACTGTAAGTTTATTTATATCATGTAATACATAAATAGATTAATAGAAGTATATCCAAATAGAATCTGACTACGTTCTATCTGAATTGTGACAGACTTGTTTTACTGAATTATTATTTTTTAATTTGACAAAACCCAAGGATATATGTCTGAACCAGATTCTTGATTGCAGTAAATTTTTTTCTGTGGCAATACACTGATTTACAGTGAATGAGAATATCAACTACACTATCATTCTCATATCTCCATTCAAATGACAGTACTAATTTTCAAGCCTTTTACTACCACACTTTCCACAGGTGTGATTCTTATTTTACTTTCTTCTGAGACCAAAATTTATCATTTCAGAATTCAAGAACTGACCGTCTTACAATGTCTGATTTTGATACAAACCCAATGATATTATTCTAGGAGAGAAATCAGAGTTTTAATCTTGGACTGTCCAGTTTTAATGGAGCAAAAGAAAAAAAGAAAATTTTCTTTTTTAACATCATAAAATCTTCTTACTTTGCATATACTGAGGATGTTTCTTCAGAACTGCTAACATTATCACTACCAAAAAGTCATCAAAACCCCCAAAAGCCATAGTTCAGTAAATGATGTTTTTCTGAAGAATAGCAAAAACTTCCTTGATTATTACTTTGTCCCTATTACATACATAAAACAGTGACTATGGAGTCAATTAAAACAAATAAATATATTAACTGTGTATGATTTATTCTCCGTCAGGCTCATGTGATTCCTTTTGGAAAATAACTCATTCTCATCAGTTCCACTACATTTACTACTTGCAAAATATAAGTAGCTAATGCTGAGGTACAACTCACAGGCTGGTCCACTGCATCCAAGAGAAAGTACATTGTTCAGTGTATGGATTTTTTTCCTCATCATATTCTGAGATTACCCAGGTATCCCATCCTCAATCTGAGATTAGCAAATCTGCAATATTTCTATTTTAGGTAGTGTCTGAGTTATCTAAAACAGAAATTCATATTGGGTAGTGGTAGTGAATAGAATTCTTATTGGGTAATGGTAAACCTTGCTTCCTTTACATACGAAAAGCACAAGGACTAGTATATCACATCTAATTTTAGTTCCTGAACCCAGGCCTCTAAATCAGAGCAGGCTCTATTGGCAGTGAGGCAATATAAGACCCTAACTGCCCTCTAGTGTGCTTAAGAGCCTATTTCTCTCTACTCCCTGCTGACATCCCTCAGAGCAGCAACATTCCTAACACAGGCCTCTGAAACAAGGTGGGATGAACTTAGGCCAGAATCACACAGCAGTGCAATACTGTGAGAGAAATGGACACTGGAACCCAATTATCTAACAACCTCCTTCTAACAACACTTTCTACAGAAACTTACACAGAGTTTAAACAGGAAAAAACACAACCAACGCTCAGAAAGCTCTAGTTACCTACCTTGTATTTTTGCGACTTTCCCAGTACATTGGCCAATGAAAACATAAGGGAATGATCATTAGGTATTAATTCCAGGGCCTCTCTTCCAACCGCTTCTGCTTGAGCTAGATTGCCTGGAAGCCCAGACAGCAGAAAAAGAGAAGGCATCTTTTAACACAGCCTTATTAGTTACTTCTCATGCTGCAAGCATGCATACTGTACAAATGGCTGATTACATGCATTTTTAAAGAAAAACAGGTATCACACACACAAACACAAATGTAAAACCCTGCAGAATAAGACAATAGAAAATCTCCATTTTGTTTTCAACAGATAACACTTTCAGAAGAACAACAAAGCACAGATTCAAAAGTTCTGAAGTCTGGTCTGTAATACAAACATGCTTGCATAATGATGGCATTTCAAATAAGGATCAGAAATTCAATTTATGGGCAGGATTTCATGTGATGCTTTAAAACCACTGAGTCAGAAGATATTCTGTTTATAGAGAGTGTCTGGGTAGCCAAAGAAGAGGCAGGAGTCCTTTCAGATGAATACAGATAAAGCTTTAATTTTTACAAGACACCAAATTATTCATTAAAACATTCAAATGGGCTCATACCTGTGTTATCAAGCAATATAATCATATTGTTCCAAGCCAAACTATGCTCTGGTTTCAGAACTGTAGCATTCCTCCACGCATTCAATGCATCTATATGGCGATTCAAATCTGCATACTAAAAAGAAAGAAAAACTTAGTAATTTCACCCTGATTTTCTTTACTTTCCTATCATGCACTAAAGACACTAAAGAGTTAATAATGTTTCATTCCTTTCTAGTAGAACTCGTTTTTATAGACAAAACTAAGAAATGTAAAAAGAATACTGGAACAGTATGGAAGACAGCGTGCTATACACGGATTTTACCCTGCTTTTCTCTGGGACCCAGGCTTGTTTTCAAATATGCATGTGCCAACAGGATAGGGAGGAAAACCAGCATACAATTTAGGAATCTACACAAGAAAGTAAATATTCAATATAGATTTTTCCAAGAATCTAAATGGATTTTTTTGGCATAGTTCTACTACCTTACAATATACTAATGACTGCAAAACAGTCTAAGATTGGGAAATGATTAATAACATCTTTTGAACAAAAGATCACAATCTCTATTTTCCCTTATACCTCTTTATATGAAAAGGCAGGACTACCAAAGGTCATATGGAAGGAAGTGCACTGGGAAAGCAATACGAAAAGCTACTGAAAACATGAAATCACCCTGAACTACAAATCAAGCTGGAATAACTATCTGCATTTAACAGTACGGCTGAATTATACATACACAGAGAGAGAGACATTACTGTCACAGCTATCAGTTATTCAAAGGCACTTACCAACCGCCCTAAATTGTAGTAACAATCTGGATATTTTTTCCTATGTTTAATTGCTGTCCAGTAGCTTTGCTCTGCCTCTTCAAACCTTCTTAAACTGTTCTGTACTATTCCCAGATTCATCCATGCAGCAGCAAAATCAGGTCTGGGCAAATTGGGAAAAAAACAAGGGAGAGGACAATTGAGCATTTGGAACACAAGATCCTATTACATCATTTCTGCTCAGTTGGTGCAAAACACTGCTTAGCATTGTTCTGAACATACTGTATTTGTACAGCTAAGGACAGCAACTCTTCTGCTTCTTGGAGCTCATTTCTTTCTTTCAGAATATTTCCAAGGTTGTTCATGGCATGCACATATTTAGGGTTCAACCTAAAATTTAAAATTTAAGAGATTATTATTATGTATGAGACATGTATTACTACAAGCAAATTGCTAGCTCTGCAATGCTGCAGACCATGAAAATGAATACCTAAGCATTTTCTTCATGTTAAACATGAAAGCTATTTTAAGATATTTCATTAAAGTGGTAAAATTCCTAATACCTTACAGCTTCTCTGTAGTATTTGATTGCAGCACTTTGATTTCCTTTGTCAGCCAGGTTTTTGCCAACATTGTAGTGCACCTGAAAACACAGATGAACATTCTGCCAGATGCTATACAGTCAGATATTTTGTGGAGCCAAGTTGCTAAAAATTGTTACTCCAAATAGATACGGTCAGCACTCGCGTCATCCACCGCTGGCTTTTGTTGTCGGTGGACACTTCAGATTGGACAATACATACAATGCCTACAGCAAGACAAAATCTCAGGAGTAAATTAATGAATCAGCTTACCTATTCTAGCTATTGAAGAAAGATTATTTACTTCCTGATTTTATAAATGAAGTCACCACACTTCCTATTAGAGACCTCCTGCTCTTAATTTCATTTATTTGCCAAGTAAGTAAGAGAAAGTCTGACTCAATCAAATCCACCACAGCAGAAAAAACACTACAGCAATGTAAGTGTTGATAAAACTCTGCTTTCACTATAGCATAAACTAGAAGAAACTCAACATTAACAGAAAAAAATAAGCTACATATTTCAAAAACAAATAAAAAACCCCACACACTACTATTGTCTTGGGATAAAAATGCGTCAAATAGCATTTCTGAAATAAAAGTAATGTGCATGTTGGAGACCTTGCCTGTTAAAAAGCAGAGAACAAAGGAAGGATCTAGAGCTTTTAGATAGAGCTACTAGGAATAAGACGCATCATCCCCTGCTGGACCTGTTGTTTGCAAACAGATTCTCTGCCTTGTGGGAGATGTGACGGTTGGAGGATGCCTGGGGCACTGCGATCACGAAATGACTGAATTTTTGATCCCTGGTGAAGCACAGAGGGCAGTTAGCGAACTGCTACCTTGGGCTTCCGAAGGGTGGACTTTGGACTGTTTAGAAGACTGGTCAGTAAAGTCCCTTGGGAGGCAGTCCTGAAGGGAAAAGGAGCCCAAGAAGGCTGGACACTCTTCAAGAAGGAAATCCTGGAGGCACAAGAGCAGACCATCCCCATGTGCCATTCTATAATTCTATGATTCTATGATCTGAACTTAATGGCAAGGACTAGAGAGGAATAAATACATTTCAGGACAAATCTGAGTTGGAAGACATCTCAAATCCTACTTCTAAACAGATCTCAGAAGACTACATTACCTGGTCAAAGACTCTAGTTTAGAAATAACAGAAAAGTACTGAGAATACAGACTCCTGAAAACAGACTTCTCAACAACTAGATCAGAACTCATTATTTACATTACCTTACAATTTGAAAACAAATTGTATATACTTAAAACAAAATACACATTGTAATTTCTTCCATACTTTGAAAATCTAATTTAAATCGTTTCAAAAACACTATGCAGGAATTACTTCAGACTGAAGTACAAAAAGTAGGTTTGCAATGCATTTAGATAACTCTAATTCATCTTCTACATTCAGAAAAGGATTTTATCTCATGTGTCCATCAAAGAAAAACTCCCAATTGTATTTGGCACAATACCTGGAACCTATGGATCCAGCACAAACGATTATGTTTGAACCTAATTGTTAGGGTATTTAATTGTTGAATTCCATCTCTCCATGACTGTGACTACGCAGTAACACACCATCAACAAATAAAGTTAAGAACATTTTCCATGCTTTCTAGAAGTAGTTTCACTGGTTTTACAGACAGCAAAGATGCTATAAAACTTACTAAGCATACACAGAACCAGGTCCTCAGGCTATATGATATAAAATAGCACACAAATTCAGCATCCCATAAAAGCAGTTCTAGCACAGCTTCCAAGAAAAATCCAGGCACTTCCATTGTACATTCATAAAAATATGACAGGCCCATGCCAAACAAGCAACAGAATGGTACATTTGCATCAAGACATAGCCAGAAGATCAGTTGATGGTTTAAAAACAAAAAACAAAAACCCCCCTGAACCTAGAATAGCATTGTTTTCCCAGGAGTTGTTAAAATAAAATGATACACTCTTAAAGATGTTTCTTAGGACTGAATTCTATTTGTATATATTGTCCAGAAATTTCTAAGCACACTACGATAACACTCTTACCAAACTGGACTGCTCTGATTTTATATGCTGAAGTTCACAGACTGAAAATTTATTCAGAGCAAATTAGGTTATAAAACTTTGATGTGTTTCCAGATAAAAGATAAATGGTGGCAAAACAGAAGAAATAAGGAAAGATTTCACTTAATAATGTATAATAGCCCTTAAAATACCTGACCTCACATTTCAATATCAGCAAACAAGATTAATGTAATCTGATTCAATTTTTTTTAAGAAGCTTTACAAAAGACTTTTTTATTTTTAATGTTTTACAAAAATCATAAGTATGACTGAAAGAAATTTGATTAAAGACTGGGGACAGAGCATATGAGAACAAAACTTTGTATACACCAACCACTCAGTCTTTCAAATGTCAGCTGCCTTATGTTAGTAAACAGCAAGCACTGCTCTTTCTGATTCTATTTTTCTCAGTTTTTAAAAACATGGAACTTCTTCATATCCATTTCTATCTGAAAGCAGCAGTGGAAAGAATATTTTTCTTATGTAAACAGAACTGTGCAGAGTGCAGAAACCTGAGAGGTATTGATTTTGTCAAGTCAAAACATTAAATGAAATATTAAGTGTACACGTACATTTTGTCAGCTGAATTACAAAGATGTACTATAAGTCTATTAAAACTGATAGCAAAACTATTTAAATAAATACTAGCATTTTTATGGTGTATTTCTTCTGTCCTCAGATAAGAGCTTGTGCTTGAAAGGAAACAATGTTTCCACACAAAACTCCTGAAAACAAAGAGTTCTTGTTGTATGTAGGTTTCCTAGTTTCTCTTCAAGTGAAACTGTAGCTTTACTTCCTCTTTATATGGTGGCAACGGAGAAGAAAGAGGAAAGCTAAAACACAGATACCAAAGGAACCCCTCGGCCTACCATAAATCTCTAATGACAAAACCAGCTCTGCAAGGGATTACAATGCGCAGTAACATCCTACTCTTAAGAACAGAGTCAGCAAAGCGCTCCCAGGTACGCACAGTCATTTGAGAGGGGCAGGTGACTTTTGCCACACAGCCACGTTTCTCGCTTCCCTGGCCACGACAGAGACACGCCACGATCAGCCTGTAGCTCTCCTCTTCTTCACTTCTATGAGTCCTACCTGCACAACACGGGGACACAAGTACTTTCTATACACCAATGGGCGGAAAGAATCTGGCCTTTAAAAATAAGGGGCCAATGTGTGTTTTAAATTCAGTCTCTAGAGATGTGGTTCTTCTGCCTTTGACACATATTGTGCATGCCAACCTGGGAGAGAGGATTTTCCTTTCCTGATTAAACATTTAGAGCTGATAAAGCACTTTGTTACTAAATGATTAAAGATAGATACTAACTGGAAATGACGTATTACATTATGTCCACATGCTCCTTTATCAACCTTAAACAGGTAATTACTTTACAGTAATATCTCTAAAAAGAGCATTTCTCAGGGATGCTTAACAACACAGTATTCTCTGAAATCAAGGCAATTAGGTTAAAATACCCTAGGATAGATCCTAGTTGGTGTCAACGGGTATGCATTGTTTAGAACTAACATAACATGGCACCTTAGCCTAGCCAAAGAATTGGGTCTGTTTGCAATACCTCAATTAGCCTAAGGAGCCAGTATAAAATCAAAAGCATTGTATATTATTCTGTGTTAGATAAACACAGTGCTTGAACTCTTATTTAAGTGTTTAAATGTGCACACACTTAAATGATGAAGAGAGGAAAAAATTAAATTTTCCTGTATAAAACGAAAATTACTATGAATTAATTTTTTTTTTCCCCTCAAAGCAGTGTAGGAAGAAACTGAAATGTAGTATCATCTTCCAGCCCCCTCAGTTGGAGCACTACTATTGTTGACTATTTTATTCCTTCTTCCTAGCTACTTATAGTCACCTTTTCAGCAAATATGAACATTTGCTGAGAGGAATGGAAGCGAAGCACAGATGTCAAAATTTCTACAGAAATATCCTTAGTATGTCAAGGCAGACTGGTTAGTAACACATTCTGTTGGGAGTATCAAAACTTCCTTGCTTATTACTGCAGAAAAGTTGCTACTGAAATGGTTTTTTAAAAATTATGTTTATTAATTTCTATCTTTTAAATAAAAGCCAGTAGCAAGGAGAATGTACAAACTACATACAGAATATTAACAATTTAATTAATTAAAAATTAATCCAGAAATAAAAACCATCTCTGGATTCTTACAAACTGGCATGTTTTTGCTAAAAGCCAAGAAAAGGTAACTTGGCACTTCCAACAGTAACTTATCACATGGCAAAAAAAGTCAGTAAGATGAGTATTTTGAGGAATAATCTTCAAAATTAAAAGACACAATGTGTAATGACCTCAGAAGGTAAGGAGCAATCCATCAATGTCTAGAAATAGTGAACAGCAGTAGGGCATGGGCAAAATCTCACATAACCTTTTGTATCCACATCTGCTCTAGTTGCCAGAACTTCTTTTATCATCAGTGGAGAGAAACACACAGATCTATAGGGTGCAGTCCTTCTGGCCTATGTCAGTCATTTAGTCCAAGGTGGTGATGAACCATGTGCTAAAGGGCACAGCTTCTCTTCCTCAGTTATAAAGGGAGTCTGGCTGGCTCACTCAGATGTAGATGTCTAAAGCTAAGGAGATAAATCCACGCCATTAGTCTGATATGGTGAAACAGTAGTTCTGTTTTTATCATAGCCTGTAATTAGATATTCCAGTACTTCAGGAAAGCACTCCAGGATTAACTTGCAACATAATGACATCAAATGAAAAGATGGGGATTGGATCTGGTGAGCCTTTTAAAACAGTACTCCAAATTTA
The DNA here is from genome assembly GCF_000700745.2 of Antrostomus carolinensis. Lineage (NCBI taxonomy): Eukaryota > Metazoa > Chordata > Aves > Caprimulgiformes > Caprimulgidae > Antrostomus > Antrostomus carolinensis. Next base: position 17,018 of record NW_010333829.1, read on the forward strand.
TAAATTACCTGTAACATATAATCAACACAGCAGCAGAAAACAGTCTTTGTAACTGTTCACAAAATTTGCTTTAGTAGGAACAACACAGGCCTGGTTCTAGCTCACACTAGTGTATATCACCACTTAGCTCCAGGAATTAAGTCAATCTATACGGTATGAAAAAAGGTGGTAAAAGGAAATGGAATCAATATACAGGCACTTTCTTTTCAGCCAAGAAAAATACTGACAAATGTATTCAAAATGTATACTGTTTCTATCTAACAACCCTTAAAAATAACAAGTGTGGGACCATGCAACTTCAAATGTGTGACAGACTCCTGGACATGTTTAACCAAGATCTGTAACATGCTGCTTTCTCTCTCTTTAAATATATATA
>NW_010333830.1:0-43344 GCF_000700745.2 Antrostomus carolinensis
CCGTGCCCCGGGCAGCGCCGCGCACGCAGCCCAGCCCGCTCCCTGGCGAGCAGCCGCCCCCCGCCTGCTCCCTGATCTCTCCTTTTTTCCCTGCGGTACCTCCTGCCTTCCGGCCTCTTTATGTGACTAGAGAGTTGTGATTAACTGAACTTGAGATTTTGTGCTCGGCTGCGAAATAGGGTCTTTTAATTAGTCCGATTATATTAAAAGCAGACATTGTGTGGGGCTGGCTGCGTTACAGCTAACAGATGTACCACACTGGGCTTTTTATTCAGGCATGTTACAACACTGAGGTACTTTGGCATTCACTTCATTTTGTCTTCTATGGGGAAACCATGCAAAATCTGGGTTTTTTCTCATGTTTTGAGGAGCTCTTGGTAATTTGAATTGGTTTATTAACCTTTATAACCAGTCATTCCTTCTGTCTTGTGTTAGAAGGCAGCATGAAGCCAGTTTTTATATAAGGCTTCTGATACCGTATACAAGTTCAGCGCCGAACTCATGCCTTGCATATCCTCTGTAGTTCCAGCAGGGATGAACAGAGCCTGGTGTTGCTTGGTCTGCCTCTCCTCTTTATACTGACTGGTTGAACTAAGACAAAATAAAATGGCTTGGAACTCCTCACAGGGGAGGAAGATTTTGTTCCTTTGGGGAGGATTTTTTGTAGACATCTTTGCTATACACTTTTTTTGTTTCATGGGTCTGACTTCTTCCCTTCTGTGTACGTAAAACTTTGTATTGTATTTACACTGATCTGTGTTTTTGTACATTCATTTATTTGTTTGTCTGTGTGACAGGCCAAATGTGTGTGGCTCTAGATTCCATTCGTACTGTTGCCCTGGATGGAAAACGCTCCCTGGAGGAAATCAGTGCATTGTTCGTAAGTGTCTGACTTCAAGTCTCTACTGCCCTAAGGGTAATAATAAAAATAATGATTCTTCTGTGCGTTACTACTCAGTTCAGTATGAGAAAATAGAATTAATTTCTGTCTTTTGCCTTATTTTTAAAAGGAAGAAAAAGAAAAAAAAGAAGGTGGATTTACAGGTCCATGTGTCCTGTAATCGAAAGACTGGCAAAATTGCTGTATTTTCTTTGGTGTCCTCACAAGAGGCATGTCTCCACTTAGTTTTTTAAAGCAAAGAACATGACAACGAAGGAAGAAAGTTTCCATACATCAAAAAATCAGCTATAGTAACAGGAAAAAAACTCAAAAGGTCTTGATATAAAGCAAATCAGATTTAAAATCTTGTGAAACTTCTGTGCTAGGCTTGGAATTACAATCAAATAGAAAACTTTTTTACATCTGGGATGCTTATTCTCTTGCCTGTCATTTTCAGTTGTGTTCTAATAGCTATAAAGCATGTAGACTCAGATTACTGCTTGGTCATCATAGGTACTGTGCTGACAGATGTAGCTGTTGACATGGCTTGGCAAAAAACAAAAAAAGAGGGGAGTAAATCTGCTCAGTACTCTGGTTAAGGAATGTTGTCTGCCTAGAAAGAAAAGAGAAGTTGAATTTTCTGTCTGTTGGATAAAAGCTGATACTAGACACATGTTAAGCTTTTTATAGTCCTTGAATTTTAATGTGAGTCTATTCCCATTCATCCTATCCTGTCACCATTTCTTTTGCTAGGAAGTATGCTTAGCTTCAGAATTCAGGTTCACAGGCGCATTGTGCTTTATGTAAACAGTGAAGATCTTTGTAATACTCTATCTAACAAACTACAGACATCCAGGACTAAAGTAGGGAAGGAGTGGGTGGTAGGCTAGGATCTGCAAAACTTAAAGGTGACTCTTGGGCTGTTGCCTTATGATTGAAGAGTATCAGCCTGTTCACATCTATTCATTTTACATGAGTAAACTTGCCTTGCTAATATTCTTATAACTGTGCCATGTATCACTGATTTTCATCTAAGGTTGACCTACCATTTCCAAGCAAAGGTTAACCTTGTTATTCAGAGGAAGGTACTGACATCAATACCACTGTGGAATAGGAGGAGCTCCTCAAAATGTGCAGTTCACATTTAGAATATCTTATGATACTGGCTTACTTAAATATAAAGCCGAGTTTTTAAAATGGATTTAGGCTGCCCAATATGCTGTTGACAGATTTTTCAAATTCAGCTGGGTGTCTAGCTGGAATAAAATCAGGGAGAGACAATGATTATAGATGCTTTCAGAAATCCTTATAATTATCCTTAAATTGTGACTCTCAGTGCCTCTTAGAGACCTCAGTCTCGGGTGTCTTCACGTCTACATAATAGTAAATCTTTGATTTACTATTAATTTATCTGCACAAATGTCATCTTTTAGCTCATGTTTACTTCCTGTAATTTAATTGCAGCTCTCTTAACATACTTGAAGGGTGAATGATTTTGCCAGACCGTGTGTAAGACCGGCTGTGACACTTTTCTATTTGTATTTTTGGTGCAGGTTTAAGAGCACAGATTTCTATGCTCACATTAAACACTTGCTGACATGATGGTCTCTCTAGCTACAGCTGTTCAGTTAAACAAAGCCTCCTGCACAGGATGATGGACAAGCTAGCAAACTTACTGGAGATGTGTTGATTATAATTAGTGCAGATTGTAACTGGTGATTTTAAAGTATTTCATGAAGAGAGATCTATGAGCTGGTGGTGGGTCAACAGGAAACCATTCTGACCTTACAGTGTTTTCAGTTGATAACATGATGATGGCTGTTGGCAGTCTGTGACATATTTATGATTAAAAGTGATCTTTTATCTAAAAAAACCAAAAGTCTAGCTGGGTTGATTTTTTCTCTAAATAAAATAAACTGTATTGATGAAAGCATATTTAGAATGTGCTTTCAGTTGATGAAAAACATATTGCTTAACAGATAATAAACTAACAAAATGGTCGAACTCGCTTAATCAGGAGTTAGAGCTACGTTGTATAACGGTGGACTGAACAGTGATAGAAGGAAAACAGCCTTGTTCATATGTTTGTCAAATGCTTTAAATCCAAGTCCTGTTTCTCACTTTAATACCTGCTAATGGAAAAGCTATTTCATATCGGTCAGTGGTATGTCTCTGATTTCAACTAAATAGCAAAATCCCACAAACTCTTTAACCTCAAAGCCTTCATATTTAGGGCATAGTTATAGGGGAATTTAACGATAAATGTAGATGATCCATATTGCCTCTTTTTGATGGTGGTGTCAATGGACCACTAATGTGGCTTTGTCTACTCCTCTTTTGTAAAAAAAATAATTAAAAAAAAAATCTGGCCTTTATTGGACCACGTTAAGGAGGAGACAAGTTTACAAAATCTGGTCTGGTTTGGTCAAGTTTGGCATCAGCACACAGTTCCTAATTTGGTGGAGAAAGGGTAAAAGGTGGAGAAAGCGTGAAAATTTTGCTGGGAGCATATTTGAACTTATGTAATGGGGCAAGAAAACAGTATGCTTCCTTACGGGAGTTGCATCTCATTTATGCATGTTTTTCTAAATTGGAAGTGGAACACAGGCATTCTGGGAAAGATCTTGTGTCTGCTTGCTTTTTTTTTTAAAGTATATGGCCAGGTGCTTTTTTTTCTTTCCTTTTAATGTATATAGACAGTTTTTTTAGGTAGTAGGTGTATTCTTGGCAGATTATCTACTGGAGGTGTTTGTTGGCTTTGTAGTCCTTCAGTGGAGATGTGCTTCCAGATTCTCTCAAAACCCCAGAGTTACTTACAAAGAAACTGTGAATCTTGCTTGGGTTTTGTTTTGCTTTCCAAGCTGTCTCTTGCACCATAGGTGTTTTTGAGATCCTCCTGTGCCGTGCTGGCTTTAAATGTTTTAGGCTCTCTTTCGGTGTGTTTGCTAATCCAGCAGATTATTTTGATGTATTCATTTGGAGCTCCTTTAGAATCTGGATTTGGCATTTAACTCTTTTCCGGTTTTGTTGTTCCTTTGTGCAATGGAGCTCCCTTGGCTGGTGAGCAAGAAGGGAAGGCATGATCTTAATGCATCAGGGGGTAGTGTAACGGCATGCACGTTGTGCACACATAATACGGTGTGGACACGCTTCCCTGAGATTTTCATAATTAGTTTCTAAATGACAATGTGGAAATATTTAAGTACAAAAAAACTGTATTTAGGGAAACTATACAGAATCTCCAAAGCCCAGCATTTGGAAATTGAATTCCCACAAAACAGCTCTGTGTACAGGATAGATAATTTTAGAAAAAAGAGACCCTAAAATGCTTCTAAAATAGCAATTATAAGAGAGGAGCCATACTATAAATTGGCATTTATGATCTATATTGTTTATATTAATTCTAATCTTGGATTCTTGGTAAAGTTTTCTATGGATCTTGTGGTCTAAAATATATAATTTTAACAATTTTACATTACTTGTGTAATACACTGGTATCCAATTAGGGAAAGGGTTGATTATCTGATTTCAGTGGTCAGACCAGTGTTTGAATAAAGACAAACATATTCGATTCTGTTTGTCTTTAAATTTGTCAGAGATACCTATTTTACCAAAATTCAGTTTACTTTATTTAGCTTAAAATTACTTTTCCATGTGTATTAACTGTCCCAATGAACTGAGCATTCAAGTGTTGGGCTGTTTTTGTGTTGGTTTGGTTTTGGTTTTTTTTAAAAAGGAAGCTGTTAACATACTTTTAACTTTTTATTTTCCTTGTAGTTTAAGTCTAAGGTTACTGTTAATCATTGTCTTTTTGTGTTCTTCCTCAGCAATTTGTAGAAATAGCTGTGGTGATGGATTTTGTTCCCGTCCTAACATGTGTACTTGTGCAGATGGACAAATATCACCTACTTGTGGATCAAAATCCAGTAAGGACTTACTATATTTATTTTTATTAGAGATTTCTTTTTAAGTAGTTCTCTTTGAGTGTCATCTCAGAAATAACTACTGTGTAAACCCTTTAAAACTAACTTTTCATTACTGCATACCTGCATGTAACTTATACTTTGGTATATTTCCAGTTTTTTATTAAGTTTGATATATTACGTGTGCATATTTACTCTGTGTGACAAACTGGAAAAAAAATACATGTTCAAAGAGATAAGCAAGTTTAAATATAAATGTGTGTGGTATTAACATTTTCAAGTCTGTTTTCCTTGGAAATGAAGATTGTACAGCCTCCAAGATAATCAAAAGTTCTAAGTTGATAAATATATTAATGGAAAACTCTAAAAGAACACTCTTCATGGTTGCTTTTAAAATAATGAATGACTAATAGGAACACCTTGGATAGCTTTGGTTTCCAGAACAACTTGTTACTAGAACACCTTAAGTGTACACCTGAATACATATCATATATTGTGCAAAACTGACATCTTCTTTCAAATGTCTCTATTTTATCCACATTTCCTTCCCAATGTGGTGTTTTTCTTTAACACTGGTATCTCTCTGACTGGGCTCTGCTGCAGTACAACAGTGCAGCATCAGGTGCATGAATGGTGGCACATGTGCGGATGACCGGTGCCAGTGCCAGAAGGGCTACGTTGGAACTTACTGTGGGCAGCGTAAGTAACTGCTCTGTTGCATCTAAAATTAAATCCACCTAAGTCCTGCAAGTTAGCCTTATCTAGGTAGAATAGGAAATTTAAAAAGCCAATATGCTGAAATATAATGAAACGTCTGTGAGAAATTTACTGCTATTTTGGGGTATAATGTTTAGCTGAAAATCAGTTCATACATGAAGTGCATTTATTTTCTCTAAAATTCAAATTAGGGATTGAATTCACCAGATAGTTTTGGAAAAGCCTTTGCGAGCAATGGCAGTGTATGTCCCACACTCCTTTTCTCACCAGGTGATCGCTATAATTTTTCATTCTCATTGATGAAGTTTCTCCATCTCAGAAGAACAGCCTAACTGCTAGGTTAAAGCATGTTTTTCTGTTTTCTCCTTGACTAAGGAAAAAGGTTAAATATAGTTTAAGCTTTTGAATACCTTTTTGATTTGGCAGACAAGCTAGAAAGTCAATTGTTTGCACAGCTCTACCTGTCACAGTACAGTGTTTACAAGCTATACAGATTTAGCAAACAATAAAAATCACTAAAGGCTGCAGGGATGAAGAAAGACTCAAAGTGCATTCTGAGGCCAGACGGCTACTAATTAGCCAAGAAATTAATTGCTGAAGGTAGTCTGAAGGAACTAGAGACAAACAAAAGGCAGCTATGCAAAGAACAGTTAGACTGAATAGTGTGAAAGAACATCCTTTCGTCTTAGTGATTTTTACAGATGCTGGAGAGCAGTCTTGTTGTTGCTTTATTTCTACCTGGATAAAATTCTGTAAAATTTTAGGTTATAATTGTAATCCTAAAATGTGACCCTGCTTTAAAAGTTGCTGGCCCCTTCCTGGTAACTTTAAAGTGCTGGGTCAACATCTAAATGCTCTCAGACAGGGCATATTCCCAGTGAATAAATGAAAAGAAGATTGAATTTTCAAACAGTGGCTCTAAAGCAATCCAGAAAATCTTAACAAACTCAGGAGATTGGTCTCAGTGTACAGGATAGTTAAAATTCCAAGTAAGATTGAGTATTTGTCTTCTAGACGCAGTATGGAATGAATGTCTGAAAAATATAAATATGTCTTTATTTCTTTTTACTAAAGTGTAATTCTGTCTTTAATCTGTTGAAGTTAATTGTTTCACTTAAATGTCATTGTCCATTAATTCAGTAATGTAGCACATGCAGAAAAGTAACTTCATTTTATGCATGATATGCATTCTCAGTAAAAAAATAATTCAGTGTAATAGTTCTTGATAAGAAGTAAGGCTTTATCATGTTTCCACGTAACAGTGTATTTTATGTTCCCCATGGTGATGTAGAAGGCGTGTGTACATTTTTTTCCAGTTTGGAAGATTTAGCCAAGCTTCTTTTGCAGTGGGTACTCAAATATATTACAGATGCCACCTTCAAACTGGGCAGACCTGTGTGGGAGGGCAGCCTAGAGACTTCTGCACCAAAATCTCTTTGCTGCTGTTCAGAGCCATTTAAAAACAGTGGGGCTGTCCTGTAAGGTGAAATACTTTGATCTGGAACATGTGCTACCTCTGAACTAGGCTATATGTCCTGGAAGCAATGAGCCTGAAAATATGCAGAATTAGTTAGTTAAAGCACTCTTTTAGTGGTATTACTCAGCCTTGCTGAAAAACTATCTTCCTTTCAAATTGACAAGATTTCAGTGCTTTGGCAGGAGGCTTTGTTCTTGATTCACACCATTGGTAAATAGTATGAGCGGGTGCTCTGAAGGCCCTCAACTGTAAAGTACCTTCTCAATCTATATATGCTAGGGATTTATACTCCCCCCAAATAGTTTTATTTCTTGTTGGGATTTTTTTAGGAAACACAGTGTTTGAAGGTACTCAAAAGATGAGCTAAACCGGTAATTATTTTCACTTGCTTTGAGAAAGTGAGAAGAAAAATCACTTCTTCTGCCAGCAGTGTCAGCTCTGAGAGAATTATCTGTCTCAGACTCCCCAAGCTTCCCTTCTTGAAAGGTTTGTTTTTGTTGTGACTGAATAGCACAACTTAGCGTGCTCAAAAAACCTCAAAATAGTTGATTTTTTTTATCTGCTAACTTTGATGGATATAAATTCTTATGATTAGTGACTAGAGCTGCACAACTGCTTAAAAATATACTTAAGTTAAACATCTGCTAAGAATCTGTGCTGAAGATGATTAATTAAACAACTGCTTGCAATTAGCATTAAGCAGGTGCCAATGGAATTTGGGCTAATGGAATTTGACTTGAACAATCATTTTTGTTGGTGATGATAGATAGGAAAGAGATCAGTTTGATCTTCAGATCCAGAAAGACTTAAAGCAGTTGAAAGGAAAAAAATCACTTTTGAATACCACATACAGTAATTTTTGAAATATCATAACATTTAAGACTTTTTTTTTGTTAATTAAAGCTGTCTGTGAAAATGGCTGCCAGAATGGAGGACGGTGTATTGGACCTAGTCGCTGTGCATGTGTCTACGGATTTACTGGCCCTCAATGTGAAAGAGGTAAAAGAAATAAATGAGAAAGGAAATTATGAGCAGTTATATGGAACAATACAGTGTGTACATATTTTATGCTGTGTATTTTCTGGCTGAGACAGTAAGCTTCCAGTAAGCCATTTATTATTTGTAACTTTAGAATGTGTCTTCCTTTTTTAGTCTGGTAGCCACATTTCAGCAAGTAAAAAGCTGTCATAATTGGTAGGTATTTGAGCTAATTCAGGCTGCATATTTTGTTTGTATAATAATTAAAAGATGAGCTATCTTTTTCTCTCAACTACGTGAGATAGCATTACAGCTGAATTGCTGATGGTGTTAGAATTGCGTAAGTGTAACTAATTGAAGGAATTTTTTTCTGTATAACACCTCCTTCATAAAAGGAACTTGGGAAGTTACTTGCTCTAGTTAGTCCTATCCTATAGGAGAAATAGGTGGAGTGAAAAAATAACCAATTACCATAATACTGAGATCAGTTCCTACACCCATTGTTATTGAAGAAAACATCTTAAACATGGCTTAACTTACTGTCCTTTCATGAATTAGGGACTAAACTAGGATTTCATTTTAAAATTTTATGGAGAAATCCCTCAGCCTTTTTTTATGGGCTTAGAGATACTGACAAAGTCAGTTTTAATGATGGTGAATGAAACATTTTTAGCTTTACACTATGTGATTAACACACAAATAATTAAGGCACTAAGTCCATATATAGTGGCTTAGAATAAACTTACTTCCACTCTCAGAAATCTACACTTCTTGCTTTTTAATAAACTGGAGCATTGTTTGTATTTTTAAACCAAGACTGTGGAAAAACAGTAGTGTAGAACTGCTCAACATCAGATATAATTGTAGAACGTATTCTGTGTACATTAAACTACAAGTAACCCAAATTACTGTCTATTTAGAATGGATTTTTAATGAGTGGATATTGTGAGAATTGCTTATCAAAACAGTAATGTTAGACATCCTTTAACATGAAGTTTTCAAAAATAATCAAAGATAATGCTGAAAAGCTTAGAAGAAATATTATTTGTCTTCCTCCAAGTTGGTGTGTTTGCAAAAACATGTTCTCATCAAAAACATGTTCTAATCAAAAACAGTACTAAAGAACTAAGCAGCCATAGTGTGAAATGCTGAGTACTGTTATGCATTGTTATCTTACTCCTTTAAAATATTGAAAAGGTTGTCGGTACTAAAAAGAGAGATGGGATCATTTGCATTAGTAGAAAATAAAGTCACATTCTTAACTCACAGTAGCAGTGGATGAGACACCCACTCAGGACGGAAGTAGACTTCTCTAGATTGATAGAATAATTTAAATCAGAAAGGACCTCCACAGGCCATCTAGTCCAATACCTGCTCAAAACAGGCCTAATCAGATCAGCCGGCGCAGGTCCACGTCCAGCCAGGTTTTGAACACCTTCTAGGATGGAGATTCCACAACACCTCTGGACAACCTATTCCAGTATTTCACCACCCTCATGGTAAAATAAATAAATAAATAAATAAAATCGTATTGCCTTTTGCCTGATTGCTGTGAGCCTCCAAGAAGAGCCTGGCTTCAATTTCTCTGTATCCCCTGAACAGGTAGTTATAGGCGGCAATAAAGTCCCCTTGAAACCTTCCCTTCTTAAGGCTGGATGAACTCAGATCCCTCAGCTTCTCCACATACAGCAGATTTTCCAGCTCCCTCACCAACCTGGTGGCCCTCCCTTGCACTGTTATTTGTCCCAGTACCCATCCTTGGGGGCCTGCACTAGTTTCCTGGCCTCTGGCAAGACTTTGCTGATCACAGCAACTCTCTGAGGCGGCAGTTCAGCCGATTTTCCACTTTCCTTGTCTGTTGTTCACTTGTTTAGCCTATATCTCACCAATAACCATCTCTCTGTGGAAGCCTTTCTCAAAAGCCTTGCTCAAGTCAAACAACATCCACTGCCCTCTCCTTGTCTTTGGCACCAGTGACCTCAGGGATGAAAGCAGTGGTAACATTTGCCCTTGGTAAGCCCGTGCTGGCTGCTCCCAAACACCTTCTTGTCATTCATGTGTTTGGGAATGGCTTCTGAAGGGAATTCTGGAATTCTCTGTTTCAAATTCAGCTCTGAGGTGAGCAAAGCTGTATATAAATTGTGAAAATATCTTGCACCATTTTTTACATTTGCTAACTGTGAAATGCAAATAATTTCCTTGTAGATGAAGGAAGTATCTAAACCAAACACTGAAAAACAGGAGTTTCTTGTTTGCTCTTCTAAACTGGCTTGTGTACTCACTAGATGTCACAAGCAACAGAGAAATGTAAAGGATTATTTTGTTTCTTTGTCTCTAATTGCTTGTCACTTTCATTCTTAAAAACAGATTTACAGACTTCTATTCATCACTGTTGGTTTAGGTTTTGCTGTTACGTGTTACATCTAGCCTGTTCTCTGTAGTTGCTTCTTTTGAACCTAGCGCAAGGACTCAAATCTTGGTTAGTGGGGAAATAGGAAGCATTATTCTGTTAAAAATTCTGTTAATATTTACAGGCATTTTCAGAAATATGTCTTTGTAGAATATACAACTGCCTTCTAGGTAAAATAAGAGACTACCAAGTCTGTCAGTTTAGGATGGATTTTCAAGGGATTGGACAATGTTAGGTTGCTTTGTAGTTTAAGCCTTAGTTCACATGAAGCTTACATCTGTCCAAATCCAACAGCCTAAGCTGTGTATCCAAGATGGATGATAGCTGTAACTGAACTCTATAGTGATAGAATTGTAACATTGCAAATTGTTGGGTTTTTTTAAATTCATTGCATTCAGATTTTTTTTATTTATTGCCAGACAACTTGGTAAGCTTGCTTTTTGTCCCCAGTGTAAGCAGCTGGCATCTATATTTCGTAGCTATCCTTGAAGGTCTTAGCCATTCAATTCTGTGTGTAGAATGCTATTGCTATATGAGATTTAAGATACATTACATGGCTATTTGGAAAGGGAGTTATTATAAGTTTAAATTTCCTTACTTGAAATTGGAGGTAGTAAGCCAAATTTACTTCTGTCACTGTCACAAAAATATATCATACATGTAATATGTATAATTGCTTGTATAATTTGCATACCTAATCTAATATAATATACTTTTACAACAGTGAACAAGGCTAAGTAAAATTTCACCTAATTTCTTATTTTGCTATTGCCTCGACTTTCTCATATTCAGAAAAATAAGTTGTTACTAATTTATTGTGCTATACTCAGTTAAAGAAAGATAGCTCCTGTAGTATATCTTGGTAATGACAATAACAAGTCTCTAATAGGGTAATTGTAAATGTTCATATTTTTTATGCTTTACATGATCTGGAGTACATGAGAAAACTGTAAAAGATATACCTTAAATACCTATTCTGTTCAATAGTAATTTGTAATTTACGCTTTTACCCTAATAAGAATTTTTGCTTTCCAACAAAATGCAAAACGCAATGATTTCTTCATCCGTTGGATGCAGTAGTTTAATTGAAAACTGAGTTTAGCAACAGTTCATAACTCTTTAACTAAAATTTTATAGTTTAAGGTTATGTGAACTTCCCTTGCAAATAACATCAGAGTTAAAAGATTTTTCTTTTCTACATTGCTGTGTTTTAAGTGCATACTTTTTATTGTTCTGTAAATTGAGTTCTTTTAAATTAAGTATTTTTTTCCTAATACAGAACATACGTAGCTTGCTTTCAGTTTGGCCTCCCAGCCTCAGTTATATGATAAAACGTGACTGCTTGTTCAGCTATCTGGGCTCTGAGCAGACTAATTTCCGGGCTGGAAACGGGAGGCTGAACAGTAACTAATGACTGGCATGATTACAGTATTTAACTTGAGACTTGCTGCTGGATTAGTAAGAAAGCAGAACCACTTTGGGAGCTCGTGTTTTACTCTTTCTGATATATAGTGACCTTTCCTATTTCCTATCAAAGTCTGTTCTTTTGGTCAGCTCTTGTCTTTGATTTGTAAACAGACTAGATTCAAGCATTTGATTTTCTCTGTTTTGTTGTGCTATTTGTTTGTTTGAGGGGCGGTTAAAGAAAAAAATAGATATAGAAATTTTGCTGTTGAATTTTTCACAGTGAAAAATAACTGAAAGAAAAAAAAATTAAGAGGCTTCATCCTCAGTTGTGCACGAGAGCAGTTTTTTTCTAGCATGACCAGTTCCTTTGGTTTCTCAAGACTGTCTGAGCAAATGATATTTATATTACTGCATGTGGCCTATGCTTTTTTTTTAATTGACTATCTCTAGAGGTGTGAAGCTGTGTAAAAGCAATGATAATTTCTTCCCTCTTTGTTATGGGTTAAAGGGAGGAAGAAGCAGTGGGAAAAGAGAATCCTGGCACTGATCTAAGTCCCATTTAGAAGGAGAAAGAACAGTGCTTTCTTACTCTTCCCATAACTGGCTTATAATGGGAAGCAAAAGGGTTTGGACTGAGTAGAAACGCATAGCTTGGGAAGTACGTCCTTTTGAAGAATGGAGAGGCGTTCAGATAAAGCTATCAAGCTTGGGCACATGAGAAAAGAGGAAAAATGAAGAAATATAGTAGTTGAATATAGCTTGAGAGCTTCTGAAAGGGGGGAGCTTTTGGGTTGTTCTCAGGAAAATTGCTGCTATTGTGTCATAACCCAATGTGTTTGTTGCATCTGGTATTCCTAGTGCAGGTGTCTGGACACTTTCTCTGACTGTGAATTTTGGAATTGCTGTCTATCAAAGGAGTTGAGAGCCCATACCTCATGACAGATGCAGTAAATCGGTGATCAAGGCAGGTGCCTCCCTACAGGTTCTTAGTGGGTTAATAGGGAAGACTGCATAGATGCAGCCAGGTAGTCAGTAGAAACCCTCCTCTGTGCAAAGCAGCAATTTTTATGCCAGTTCTGCAGTGCCTGCAAGAACTTGGCCCATGTAATTGAAGAGTCCTAGGAGGGACAGCAACAGAGTTAAGTGTCCCTGGAGCTGGAGAACAGAAAGTTGCAGAAGATAGTGCAAAAGGTTTGAGGCAGACAATGTAACTAAAATAGAAGTTAATTTTGTAGGGTAGGAGAGCATACATCTAACATCGTATTTGAGATCCTTTACCTTCATCTGACCCATCCCAACTGGAAAATCATCAGTGATAATCCTCTAAGGACAATAGAAAAAAAAGGGGGGGGGAAAGGGAGGGGAAAAAAAAAGGTTTTCTTCAAGCTTAGAAGAGGATGAAGACACTAATCAACAGCACAGGAAAAGGAGTAGGAGGAAGCAAAACGCATTCTCAGTGAAAGTGTTAATAGTGTATAGTAACTGAGGCAAAAGAGTAAGGAACAAAGACAACAGAACTGAAGTGGAACTGTACTGAAGAAACTGATGGGCACTTAAAAGTTATAAAGATATTTTGGGATAATACATAGGAATAAAATTAAGCTTATATGATGAAGTGACACAGTTTTGTATAGTACTTAATACTTCTTGAATATGTTTTTATTATAAAGAAAACATACAATTAATATTTAGTCTTTAGTGCTGCTGAAGATGCTTGTGTGTGCTTAGGGGACAATAATTAGATGTAAATGAAGCAAGGAGGGAATTAAATTCTTTAAGAAATGACTCTTTCTTCTGACAGGTATTCAAAAGATCTTTTAACTTCACGCAGCTTTTCAGTGTCTGTTGATTGTAGCAGTACCATGACGAGAAGAAGTGAAAACTTTCTGGGGATGTATTCAAATCTTGTATATTTGGTTTTACCCCTGTAATCTCATAAACTGCAGAACTTTTTGCTGTGCAGACTATGGCAGGTTATATTCAAGAGGTTTCCTGTCAGCCAGCTGTGGTGTACTGCTACACGAGTGGTTATAAAAGGAGCTGTACTTCTTCTCAACTTGCTTGGTTTATCTTAGCAGTCCCCCAATGATTGTAAACTTTGTTCAGGTGCTTAACAGCAAAGATACTCTTTTGATCAGTGAGCTCTTCTCTTTTTGTAGGAGTTGTGGGAATGTAACTTTTAAATTTTGCTGGTTTTTACTTTATAGTGGCTACTCTTAGCCTGAGCTGAAGTAGAGGTTCTTTATGTGGGACAGGATGTGTGTGAGTGTGTGTGTGTGTATATGCATAAGTGGGTCCCCTCTCTGAAGAGCTAACCGGACAAAGAAGGTATTATTACTTTCTTCCCTCCCCTCAAGACAGGCTGAGGCACGTGAGGTTGTTACTTGTTGAAGGCTGAGCAGGGAAACTTCAGCAGACTTAGCAGTCAACCAGATAACCTGTGTGTCTGTCTGAGGTTTTAACTACGATGTTCATCCTGCCTGTTTTATTAACATAGTGTAAGACTGTTGAATTTTGCATGCTGTAGTAGCAAGTATAAATGAAATTGCAGAGCATGGTAGGAGAAAGCAGGAAGAAAGGAAGAAATTAGTTTAGATGAAAAATAATTATGAAATGCTGCTCTCAAATATCAACCATTCTTCTTTTCTTCTTGCCACAGGGCCATGTATCCTGGTGTCTTTTTTTTTCTTTTTCAGTACACAGGAAGTGGAATACTTACCTGGTAAACACCAGTTAAATTCATGTTTGGTCTGCTTTTAGCAATTGTTAAGTGGAGCATATGGTCTTGACATATTTTCTGCAAATTTGAAAAGGAGTCATTCCGGGCTTGTTGAGTGAAGAAAAAAATTTTAGTTCATTGTAGCATACGTGGTTCAGTTCACAGCAGGTGTTCATCATTGCTGGGGTAAACACAAAAGTCACATCTTCAACTTGAAGTCTAATTTAACTAAAATCAATTAAGTTTAATCAATTTAACTAAAAATAAGTTAGTGGTAGTTTAAAGCTCTAGAAAATATGAATCTTCCTATGATTTTCAATTTTCATCGTGCTTTCCTACTTACCTTATTTTCTAAATTCTCTGTTAAAACATGTTTGTGTAAGCTTTTTCCACATAGAGTGGAAAGTTGATTATAAGCAAAATGCCACATTGGTGGTTGTATTTTAAAAAAGCTTCAGTTTAAAACAAAAATGTAAACCTCTAATTTATCTTGGAGATAGTAAGAGATAACAGTTGCAAATACCTGCAGCAATAAGCGGTAAAATTTTAACTGACAGATAAGTACCTGGTTCAGGGAAATAGGTCAGATTCTCTGTGTTAGAAGAACCTGCTAGTTCTTTTCATGGTTTGTTTGAGACTACAGGTGTCAGCAGATGTTTATAATACATGCAGCTAAGTGCAGTCCCTGTTCAGAGAACTCCTTTTGACCTGTAGATAGTTGCATGCATCAGTCTTTCACAGATTACAGTAGTTCTTAAGGGCAAATTCAAAAAGCTGCTTTCGTGCTCCTAAGTATCAATAGCTACTAGGATTACAGTACTTTGGCACTATATCACTTGGTTTTACCGTCCATTGCTGTCTCCAATAACAAGATTTTCCGACTTTCCTTCCCTTGCCTTCCACAAGCTGACAAAAGACTTATTTTAAGGATTAAAAATCCCACAAGAGGTCTACAGAGTATATGTTTATTTGTTGTTAGCAGGTGTCTGAAAAATTCTTTCTTCTAGCTGTGTAAAAGAGCCAACATCTTGCAGTTTGAAAAAAGACATGGATAATGCTGAA
Source organism: Antrostomus carolinensis (assembly GCF_000700745.2). Taxonomy (NCBI): domain Eukaryota; kingdom Metazoa; phylum Chordata; class Aves; order Caprimulgiformes; family Caprimulgidae; genus Antrostomus; species Antrostomus carolinensis. The sequence continues at coordinate 15,574 of NW_010333830.1, forward strand.
CATGCTGTTGGCAGTAATGATTAAGAAAGTAGTGTAATCTCAGTCAGTATCTTTCTCTTGCTTCCCTCGTTTCTTTTCTTTGAGTACTTCAGAATGTGATTATTAGCATTCCTCCTTCTTGCCCACTTTTCCTCTGGTTGCATTGTCATAGTCAGTCTGTTAGATAAGTATCTAGCAATCAGTACAGCCAACAAAATCACCTCATGCTAGAGTGCTAATAATATATAGCATATACTTGTAAGTTACTTGAGTAATTCTCACAGTGGGTGAAGTACTTGTTGTCTCTGAACGCAGAAGACCAGAGCTGGACAGAAAAAGGTCACAGTAGCAGACTCAGTGAGTCTGAACCTGCACTTCACAGATGCAAAGGCAGCACAATCGCTTAGGTGAGAGTTAAAGTCCATGCCAGGGATCAAAGCACCATTGTACAAATCAACTGAACAAAGACAATCTCTGTTCTGGGGAGTTCCTGTGGCCTGATAAATGGGAAGAGGGAAGGATGCTTAAACTGAATATGGGCCTTCACGGGAAGCCAACAGTAGTAGGGAACCGTACCTTTTAGAAGGATATGGTGTGGCTGGAGAATCAGCTCCTTCCTCTCCTTTTGTGGAGAAATCAACTCTTGCAGGAAGCAGATAGCTATGGGCATCCTTAGTTCTGAGTGACTCTGAACAGCACAATTTATCAGAAATAGCCTCTACCTACCTCCCGGTTACAAAAGCCCTGAGAAACTATCTTGAGGAGTATGGAGCAGTTACAAGTTCCTTCAGAGGTGAAACTGGGGAGGGAAAAAAAAATAGAAAAAAGGAAAAAAGCACAAAATTTGAATAACACAGTATTTCTATCCGCAAACAGTAAGCACCAGCAAAATAAAAAGGTAAAAATCCTTCAATGAAGCAGCCTTGTTACTTTTTACTGTCGCTGGTTGTGAAGCACTTGAAATCTTTAATACTTTTCAGGCATATGACAAATAAGTATTAAAATCCTATAGATGTGGGGTTATTGCACTTTGTGTTAGAAATAAAAGCAGAAATTTTGTACAATTAAACTAGGTCTACAAAAGGAAGATGAAAATACAGATTTGGATAACCTCTTCTGAGGACTTGAGAATTTTCACCAGAGTGAAAAGATGCATTCCTACAACTCCGGCACAGGGAAAGTTTCTTCGCTTCGACTCGGGGTTTAAAAGGAAAGCACTGTAGCGTCACTGCTTGAAGTGAAAGAAAGAGCTAGCAGAGTTGTTATACTTTGTACTTATGGCAAATAGATATATTTTCTTCTTACACGTATTTTTTAAAATCTATGTTTGAAAACTAGTGTTTTCTGTTACCTACAGGAGGAACAAGTCCAGGAGAGCACATAATGTTAGGTTTTTATGTGTCAGGTAGGGCTTAGCCTGACTTATGTTCTGCATCTAGAAATTGTTCACTGGAAAGTAAAACATGGGTCTGATGATAAAGAGCAATGGACCAAGGTAATGAGTGGGAAAAGTGTTGCAGTTTCTTTGGAAAATTCTGTCTAGCCTATCTCTTTCCTTCCTCGTTGAAAATTTTACTTTGTCAGATGCATTAGAACATTACTACTTCTTTTTTTTAAAATAGCTGGAGGGTGAGGCTACAGGAGCTGAGCAAAGCCATGACGACTTCATTAGAGCTTCAGAAGAAAAAATAATTTCTTCAGAAAAATGAGGAAAATCATTAATGTTATGAAAATAATTAATTTGTAATATATCCAGAAAAAAATCTGAAGATATTTGAAGAATATTGAGGTACATTAGAGATCACAATAAAATTGGGACACTTGTCAAGAGGGATTGTCTTTAGCAAAGAAAGTGCAAAGCTCCCTGAAATATTCAAGTGAAGAGGAAAACATTTCTCAAAATCAGGAAGTGCTCATATTTTGTATCGCTTATGTAGGCATTGTAGGCAAATTTTAAAATTGGCAAAAGGCAGAAAGAACTTAAATTAAAGGACCCAGTTCTAAAGTACTGTAAAAATGAAGAAAAAATTCAATTATTTCCCTTTGGGACTAGAATATATTAGGACAAATGAGACAAATAGATTTACTGATAAACTTACAAATATTGTGTTAGAGGAGGCTTGAGAGATCTTCTGGGGAATTCAGGAACCTTGGAAGTTCTTTATTTCTATAATGGTTACAAATGTTTGAAATTGTGTTGGATTTCTGTATTGCTTATAAGTACTGGAGAAAACTTTTGAGGAGAAAACTTGAGGAACTCTACCCATAAAGAAATCCATCCCACTGAGGTATAATTTGAAAGACTTTTAATGTTGTATAGAGGATTATATTGTCCGAGAACATTAGATGAATGAAAATAAGCTCTGGAAAAATTCCTGGAGAGGAAGTCACAGCCTATAGGAGAGTTGTTGAACAAAATCAGACCAAAGAGGTGGTTTAGCCTAGGATCTCGTCGCTGCCAGTAGCCAGTTTAATAGAAGAAGTGGCATTTCCTAGAGTTTTTTCCCAGGGTCAGTTAATTTTGTGGCTCAGGATTTTTCTGAGGAAGTGGTATTGTAATAGTTTTTAACACCTTATAATTTGTTTTTCTGCGGTGCTTGTGACCAGCTTTGTCCCTTTCCTCACTCCTGAGATCCCTTAGGAGTATATGAATCAGCATGGATCCCTGCATTCCTTCTAGTGTGAAAATTAGTCACGTACTCCCCATTTCGTCTTTCTTGTTTCTTACCCATGTGAGGAACTTCCCTCCTATTTCATGTTTTGTTTTCTTGAAGAGCTTATGGTTGAGGTCCTTTGGGTATCCTACTAGACGGTATTTTCCACCTAATAGGTGAGTTTATTCCTTAACACTAGGTGGATAGGATTTGATTTTCTTTCACAAAAGCCACATTGATTTTTCCACAATGCTGTATGTATCAGTATTCCTACATCAGCTAAAACCTAGCTGATGAAGAAAAGAGGCCTATTGCATACTTCTTGACTCTGAATGTTTCTTAAATTCAGATTGGTGTGGGAATGGGTTTAAAAACTGAAGCTACGGGCATTCTGCCATTTCTTGTGGTTTTTTTATATAGAGATAGCATTAATTTCTGTAAACTTGGTAATAAAATTGTGCTCTCGCTCTGCAGGGTCTATGTCTTCCTTTTGCCCTCTGACTTAATCTGCTTTGTTGGCTTTTGTTAATCTTCTGGGTTTTAAACTGCAGTCATGGATTCTTTGTAGAGGAACAAATAATCTTAGGAATGTTAAACTTCCTCTAGTTCTTCTAGATGACTTTTTTTTTGTTATTAATATCAAGTTTTGGAAATAAGTCTTTAAGCGGAAAGCTTTTAGCTGTCCTTAGAGTATAGCATGAAAATGCGAGAACAAGATTTTCACTGTTCTCCAGTCTGAATTTTAAAGTTCTCCAGTCTCCATTTTAAAGTCATGCTTGAGTGAATCAAAAAGTAGTTTTGTCTCCCATCCTTAGTCATGGACCTGAATGCTGACAGCATCCACCAAAAGCAACTGAGCAATTGTTGCAAATATGGGAACTGGAGAGAGGCTGTCAGTCCAAGGATACAGTGCCTGGGACTGAAGCCTTGGCATATACATGTAATTAAAGCAAATCAAACGGCTCCTGTGGTGCACTGACCTGGGCTGGCAGGTGAGCCCCCACCCAGCCACTTGCTCACTCCCAGCAGAGTGAAAAGAGAAAAGCTGAAGGGTGAAAGCTGAAAAGAGAGTTTGATAGGTGAAGCACTATGGTGCACGCAAGCAAAGCAAAATCACGAATTTGTTGACTGCTTCCTATCGGCAGGCAGCTGTTAAGCCATTTTCTGGAAAGCAGGATCTCAGCATGCGTAGTAGTTACTTGGAAAGACAAATACTATAACCACAAACCTCCCCCTTCCTCCTCCTTTCCCCCAGCTCTTTTTGGTGAGGATGAATTCATATGGTATGGAATATCCCTCTGGTCAGCTTGGGTCCAATCCCAGCTTCTTGACCCCTCCCAGACTACTCGCTGCGGGGAACTGAGTGGGAAAACGATAAAGAAAGAAAACCTTGACACTGCAAGCACTGCTCAGCCATGGCCAGCGCTGGTGTGTTCCCAACACTGTTTTAGTCACAAGTCTAAAACACAGCACTTCTACCAGCTGCTCTGAAGAAATGTAACTGCAACCCAGTCAGAACCAGTATACCTCCCAGAAAATTTATCAGACAACAGAAATTTACAGTGTACTTTTTATTTAAGAAAATAAGGGAATGGACAGGAATTTTACAGAATTCAACTTTAATTGAAATTCATGTTAATTTTTAAAATTCAAATTAATAAAATTTAAAAGTTAATTATCAGTGCAGCAAATTGAAAATAAACTGTAATACCATCACTATAGGACGAATCTCACTGAAGTTCTACATGACAGGTTTTTTATGATTCCACTGTGTTAAGCGTTGATGTACTAGATTGTTTATCTGGATTCTTGGCAGTTTCAGCTTGTGTCATAACTACAAACCCAAAAGCGTTGTGTGCATGTTTTTTCATCCATTTATATGCAAAAGGAGTCATTGAAGGGAGTGTGTGTGTAAGCTTTGTTATTCCAGTTGTTGACACGTGGTAATTCATATGAGTTCTTTTATAAAAACTGGTGAAAAAACAATGAGAAAGGCTGCTGTTCTGGAAATAGTGAAATAATGGTATTTTACACATTTTTACAAGTTTTCAGAGCTATGTGAGGTATTGTTGGGCCTCTTCTCTTTCCCCTAACTTCCAGAGCCCTCAGAAGCCTTTCTGGGTTTTGCCATACCCAGGACATTTTCATAGTAATATCTCTAAATGATCTGGTGAACATTTATTGTGGGTTGTTCAACTAAAATAATTAATAGTTGACTGTTTTGTGACCTGTCTAGTATAGCATCAACACATTTTGTCTATGGCTTTAGATATTGATGATGATAAGCTTTCCTGTTCTTTTGGCACACCAAAATGGTGTGATACTTTTTGCCCTGAGTGAATGTTTGTCACCATTTGTATGTGTGGCCTTATATCCATGTAGGACATGTATTAATAATTCAATAGAGTTGTCTCAATAGAAACAAACATATATTTTATTTAAAATAAAACCAGATTTTGATTCACGTTGTTCTTATACACCCATCGGGACTGCTGTGACATGGTTTGTGTGTGTTTGCAAATGACTCCTGCTGTTTAAAGAATGTTATTTTTTAACCTGTAAAGTAGCATTTCCTCTTTTGTTTTCCTGTTCAAAAATGTTTGAGTCATCCAACCTGTAAACCAGAAATAATACCATAAAACCTGTTGCATAGCATAACAAGAACAAATCAGTGTGTGTATGTATACTAAGATTAAAAATATTTGAAAGAATGTAGTTAATCATTAGTATAGTTATAGAAATCATAATCAGAATTTGAAAACAGTCAAAGAAGGATTAATTACATTTTGTCTATTGTTGAGGACGAAGCAAGAACATGGCCAAAACTAAAAATGTTGCACAAAGCATGTAACTGACAAATATTTTATCAAACTTACGAAAAGGAATGCTTGACAAGGAGTCCTTTGGGAGGACACTATTTTTTTCCTCCATTAGAAGTCTCATGCTCAGGCTGATTTGCTCTGTAATTCCTCCCAGAGCCAATGAAGGTTCTAGTGCTCTGGATTTTCTGGTTGTTCTAAATGCAAGGAGGGGAGGGTGTTAATTTGCTCAAGTTTCTTAGTTAAGGACTTGAAGTTTTGTAAATGACAGATAGACACAGATAACAGATACCTATCCTTCCATACAATGGAAAGCAAAGCACGAGCAGAAATCTAAAATAGCTGAATTTATTAGTATTAAGTTGATAACAATAAAATGTGATTTAATAGTGATTGATATTTAGATTAAGTGCTACTGAATCAATATTATATAAATTTCTAGTATAGTTATGACTTTTCATGGTCTAGTAAATGTAGAAGAAAACAATGATGTTTTCAGGCAAGTATCTCCTCAGGAACACTGGTTTGTAAAAGCCTGTTGCTGACAGGTTTTTTAGATGACTCTTTATAGGGAGGGATTTTAATTATTTAATTACTACCTTAAATTAGCCAACTATTAGCCAGTGATATGCAAAATATTCAAAGCATGAAAAGCCTGAAAGAGCAGCAAAGGAAAAGTCAATGGAAATAAGAAATAAAGGAGGAGTTGAAATATTCTTTATGAAGCAATGAGCTGTTGAAAACAGTGGAAAGGAAATGGTCAGGAATGAAATTGAATAGAATAAAAGCAGCATGGGTAAATGGCAATATCTGCAGCAGACAGGATTGACAAAAAGTATTTTGATAAGCCTAATGGAAAACGAAGATATGAGTTCTTAAGATCAGTTCATAGCCGAGTTTCAACACATTGTCAGTTCACAGCAGTGGAGCTGGACACGCTGTAACACTGTCTGCACGTTTGAAAAACCTGTAGTAAGGTATTGGCTGTAAATCTTAACATGCTGCTAAACTCACTGAGGTGTTATCACCAAGATGTGTTCTTACTGATCTTAATATAAATTCAAAAAAAGAAGATGTAATAATCCTTATAAAGGAAATATTACTAGAAGGGTAGTGGCATGGATCTGTCTGCTCGTCTCTGAATCTTTAGCTGCTCTATGGGCCCCATTAAGGGCACTCACCTCAGCGCATAGCTTTATGGTACTGTGACAATCTTGCTTTTTTTTTAACGTCTTCATGTGTTTTGCCATTGTAGTATGAAATTTATTTTTCGATAAAGAAAGGGTTGACTACTTATGTGGGAGATTATTGGGCAAATCAATATTTTGGATACTTTGTCATCTTCAGATTTAAGAAAACATTTCCCGAGGACTGTATTTTGCCTGTGCAGCTTAAGACGCAATGCAGACTTTCCCCATATGTGCACAGCTTTGTATTTTATGCAAGCTTTGAGCTGATTTTCAAGTAGAGTATGGCATACATTGCGTGTCCTAAGCATATGGATTATGATGAAAGATTTCCTCATTCCAATCTGCCTTAATATATGTGGTCATCTATTCTCAGTCAGGGCTGAGGAGAGACAGAAAATTTTGCAGTCTGAGGACCATGTATGGTCTCTTCTCTGCTTGGTATTTTTCCTCTGGGGAGGCAGATGTGTAATACCATTTTAATGTGAGTACAGCATTACAGTAGATAACATTACCAAGAAAAGCTATTTTACATCTGTCTCGCATTATACTGATTCTTAACCTGCAAGAATCAAGTAATATTAAGTGTCCTGATTTTTCAAATGTGATGAACAATGTTTATCTTAATTGGCTTTATTAGGAGCTCCAGGTGCTTCTTGGAAATCAGGTTCTAATATAACTAACAGGCTCACCTCCAATTCATTGTGCTTTCAATAAGTGCAAGTCATTGAGGAAAAATATATTTATAGCCGATGTCCAGACCTTCTCACGGCTTAAAACCATTAAATTCAACTTTTCATGCAGGAATCTTTCAGTTCTCTTTCTCTATAGCTATGAATCTCTAACTTCAGAGAAACAATTCCCTGGCCTGCCTAAAAAGATGCATCTCCCTACTGTCATGATATCCAGCCTTGTAGCCTGCTTTTTCCTTTCTGCTCTGCTCTTCCTCCGTAATTATCCTTTCATGTTGGGGTGAGACACAATAGGCTGTTTCTGTTATCCTCCCTATAATTTCAGTGCAGGTGTATATTTTCAGAATGGGTGTCTCATTCCTCAGTCCCTGACTCTGTGTTACTCTGAATCTGCAGTTTTCTTGTTAGGACTGACAGTAAGTGACCTCCACATGTGAGCTAAAATTTTGCTCTTAATCTGTTTCAAGACCTTGAGCTGTGTCTCCTCTTTGCACCTTAAATTTAAAACTTGATTTATATGCTAGATTAATTACATCAAATTTTCACTCTTGTGAGTTTGTAGAACAGGAATTAATGTTTCTGCTTTCAGTCTGCTTTTTGGACCCTTTTATTTGCTTACGGTAAACACAGACTGTGAGCTGTGCCACTTGGTAACACTAAAGAGCTCTAAGGGCTCCCCAAGGCCATTAGGATCCTGCCAGAGGAAGAATTTTCACAGCAAGCTGCAATTACTGTTTTATTACTGTAAAGTGACTGATGTTGCTCCTGTATAACCCTGTGTCTTGCGCATAGAAAATAAATTTTGATGGAGGCAGAAGAAAGGGCTTTAGTAAGTGATGTTTGTGATTTCTGACAGTTGCTGGAACAACCATTCTCACTCATAAATCAGTAGGGGAAGATAATTAGTGCTGTTTTAACTTTGAGACATCAAGTTGCTCACAGATGGACCAGCGTCATGAGCAGAGTAAAACTATCTTTTTGTCTTGGCTTGGTAATGTATCTAAAACGCTGTTGAAGTGCAGCACTAGGAGAAACTAGAGTTCTTTGTTCTTTTCTGCCTAGAAAATAATTTCACTTAATTTCTATTAGCATATCTTAGATGATGAAAGCTTTTATAACTTGATGAGCATTTTGCAATATAAAACAGTATAAAAGTTATTTAAACTACGGATCTTCACATTAGTTAAGCAAAAACCTTTCTAACTAAAGAACTTTATTTTGTTTCATTTTCTGAGACAGTAGTTTTTAAAGTAGTTTTCTTCTGATGTAATTGTATTTCAGTAAATTTCCTTTTTGTTAGTGCCATTACACTCCAAAGGTGTAATTGTATTGCATCATAGTGTTATGTTTTACAGTTACTTCCTATCTCTATTTCCAGTCCTCTGCCTTAAGTTACTCTACTTTCTATCTAAATCAAACATACAAGGTTTAAAATTACAATAAACTGAACCAAAAGCATACTTACTTGTGATGCATGCCTATTTCTAAAATATAACAGCGTAACAAGCAATATTTTTAATGCTTTTATATATTTTTAAGATTTTGCAAGTACTTTAAAAATACAGCTGTGTGATTTTTATTTTTTTTTTTTTTCATTCTGCCTCTCCTCATACTTTACACTTGAAGAAGAAAAAAACAAATATAGGAAAATGTGTAGAATGGATTAGGAGAGAGAGGGGTGGGAACTGGTTATAAGAGAAGTAAAAGAAACCTAACACAGGAACTTGTAACAAAAACAGCTTTACTGAAATGCAGTGGAAAGATTTCTGTTCATTTCAGTCGGGTTAACTAAGGCCTTCCAAGGAGGAAAGGCACAGCCCTTGTGTGCTTCTGTGTTGGCTTCTAGTAACATCTGAAAATACAGTGACATACAGACAACAATTAAGCACACTTATGGAGCTGGAGAGAAAGATACCTCTCACTAGACTGGTTTACATAATTAACAGACTAGACAAACACTGAGTCTTTTCAGACGTGATAAGGGCACACAGATTCCAATTACTATTCCATTTTTCTTCCACTGTTTCAGCTTTATCTAATAAAAGAACTTACCTTTCTGTGTACATTTCAGGTAAAACTATGTACCTAAACTAAAAAAGCTGTAGCAGCACAATCCTCGTCATCAGTACTAATTCACTTTTAAAAGCTGGAAACAAGAAGAGATGGAAATCTCATAATAATTGAAGTGGTGTGAAGGATTAGCATTGGTCTCTTGATTTTATTTTTTTTTTTTAAATCTCTAAGTAAGGACTTATTTGATACTTTGTAGTCATAGTTGCTTTGAATATTTAAAACAATGTCAGGAAATTTTGAACCATACCACACTAATGAATTGTTAAGCTGAAATTGCTTCATAGCAGAAAGGGTCATAGATGAAAAAAAAAAAATGAAATGAAAAAGCAAACATAGGCCTTTATTAGTAGTATATAGGCAATTAAAATTTAAAATGACTTCATACTTTGAGTAGGCTTTGGAGGTTCCTCTCTCTTTTCTCCCACCCCTGGTATTGGTAGCAATTTTCTAGTAATCTTCACTCTAGTAATTTTCTACATAGTGAGTAGTCATAAAGAGAATTCTATTGTTAAACTGTTCTAGCTTGTGGGGTGTGTTGGTAGCGTTAGTTACATTATTGCTCTGGGTGTTTTCAGTGCTTGTAGTTTTGATAGCTATATAATTATTCCAAAATTTTAATACATATAATTATATGTTATTATTCCCAAATTCTTACATAGGAATGTGTAAGCAAATCTAGTAAAGATATGCTATACTGTTGACAATATTGGGATGTGTAGCTATATATGTTTATACATGCATATATAGACAAGGGTATTTTATATTTTTAATATAGGTAATATAAATTTATATTTATATTTGTTTATATTTCTGCATACTTTTATTGAAAGAATTACTTTATGTTACTGCTGTCACATGGAATGATCTAACTTACTCCTGTAAAGCCCATGAAGAGAATCATCATACAGCACAATTGTTGAATTGTTGTTTTGCCTTGGGGGTGTGTGTGTGACTGTCCTTTGTGCACAGAGGTACCAAATCAGAGCTGACAGAGTGAAAAGAGGGCTTTGAATATTCCTTTGTGCAAGAGCAACGAATCACAGACTCCACACGGTTCAATATGAATCCAACTGAAGTCATTTATTATCTGTTACATGATTGCTTATATAATCTTAAACTGCTAAGTTTTTCCTTAAGTTTGTATGGAATTTCTGGTGTTCCGGTTTTTGCCCATTGCCCCTTGTCCTGTCACCAGCCACCACCAAAAAGAGCCCGGCCCCATCCATTTGGCCTCCATATTTCAGGTATTTATAGACTTTGATCAGATCCCCCCTCAGTCTTCTCTTCTCCAGGCTGAAGAGTCCCAGCTCTCTCAGCCTGTCCTCATAAGGCAGATGCTCCAGGCCCCTCATCATCTTTGTGGCCCTCCACTGGACTCTCTCGAGAAGATCTCTGTCCCTCTTGAACTGAGGAGCCCAGAATTGGACACACTATTCCAGATGTGGCCTCACCAGGGCAGAGCAGAGATGGAGGAGAACCTCCCTCGACCTGATGCCCACGCTCTTTTTAATGCACCCCAGGATACTGTTGGCCTTCCTGGCCACAAGGGCACAGTGCTGGCTCATGGCCAGCCTGCTGTCCACCAGCACACCCAGGTCCTTCTCTACAGAGCTTCTCTCCAGCAGGTCAGCCCCAGCCTGTACTGGTGCATGTGGTTATTCCTCTTCAGGTGAAGGGCTCTGCACTTGCTCTTCTTGACCCTCATCAGGTTCCTTTCCATGCAGCTCTCCAGCCTGTCCAGGTCTCTCTGGATGGCAGCACAGCTTTCTGGTGTGTCAGCCACTCCTCCCAACTTCGTATCATCAGCAAACTTGCTGAGGGTGGATGCTACCCCTATATCCAGGGCATTGATGAAGATGTTAAATAAAACTGGACCAGTACCGACCCCTGGAGAGTTTGAAAAATAAGAAATGGCAAGATTTTTTGTTTGTTTGTTTACTTTTCCCTTAAAGGGCATACTCATTCACTGTAAATCTTATATTTATTTTGATTAATAAAAAAGGAGTTTAATAGAAATGTCTGAATGTTGAGCCAGGAGGATGACTGTAGAGGACACAAAACTCTGTGTGGATCTATGGTTAGGGGTTAGACAGAGGCCAGGTATTTGGAAATATTTTTATTATTCTATTTTCCCCTCGTGTTTTTTGCATGCCATGATATTTTTCACTATGTTCTGGTACCAGCTCCCTGACAAATTCTGTGTTTGAGATCATATTTTACAGAATGAAGGTGCTCTGAGCAGCTGGCAGATCTAGTCTTTGGAATTCCTGACTTTTGAATATTTTTCCCACTTATTTCTGGTGAGGGTGAAATGTGTAGTGTCTATGTCCTTCTTTTGTCATTACTTCATTGTCTTTCCTTGGGGTGCCCTTCATAAAGCTGATAGCATACTGTAGTCATTACTCTGTCTTCTGCTGAGAGATGAGAGTCTTCTGTCTCTACAGATTCCCATGGAGGAACTGAAGCCCAAGAAAATAGACTTTTTGGTTCAGTCCTGCAGTACCAAGTCTGACAGAAATCCCAGAGAAGCTACTGGGAGTTTTGAATAAGTTCAGGTTTAGGACCACTGTTTGCATTTAGTACAGATCTTCTGGTTTTGCTACATAAATGCTGTAGCACCGAACTGGTCTGTAAGAACTAAAAAGGGAAATTGAAAGATAGAGGCTAGAAGATGTTTCTGTTAATCAGCTTGATACAGTCAAAAAGCAAGCTTTGTGTAACTGGTGAAAAGTATGTTGGACTTCAGAAAGAAAATTTTAATGATTTTCCACAGTGAAGTATGACATGGTAATTATGTATCCAAGAAGATGTTTAATTTTAAACTACTGTTCAATATAAAGGAATTAAATATGAAGGTTTAAATTTTTTTAAATTTGATCTACTTTGAATTTTCGACTGTGTCTGTCGTCATAAGTGTTATTTTTGCAATGTCTTAAAAGCTATAGTTAGTCTAATTAAATTATATGGAAAAGCGTAATCCAGGTATTACCGGGGATAGAGTTTGCTGAAGCCAACCAAGAGCACATCGTGTCCCAGCTTGCAAAATACGGGAGTGCTAAAAGTAAGTGGGTTTATTCCAACACTGCTTGAGAGTGTCCAGCACAGAGCCACGAAGATGATTAAGGGAGTGGAGCATTTTCCTTATGAGGAAAGGCTGAGGGAACTGGGTCTCTTTAGCTTGGAGAAGAGGAGACTGAGGGGAGACCTCATTAATGTTTATAAATATGTTAAGGGCAAATGTCAGGAGGATGGAACCAGGCTCTTCTCAGTGATGTCCAATGGTAGGACAAGGGGCAATGGGTGTGAGCTGGAACACAGGAGGATCCATGTAAACATAAAGAAAAACTTTTTCACTGTGAGGGTGACAGAGCACTGGAACAGGCTGCCCAGGGAGGTTGTGGAGTCTCCTTCTCTGGAGACTTTCAAAACCCGCCTGGACGCCTTCCTGTATGATCTCATTTAGGTTCCTGCTCTGGCAGGGGGATTGGACTAGATGATCTTTTGAGGTCCCTTCCAATCCCTGACATTCTGTGATTCTGTGAAGAGATGAATCCTCTGAAATAACTTTTGTCCTGTGTTTTGATTATTAAAAGATACCCAGCTTATACATTGTATAAGCCAAAGAGGTAAATCTGTAAAGCTCTTTTGTTTTCCTGAACAAAAATGAGAGGTCTGAAGAAGAGGAAGCTACGCTTCTCCCCTCCACAGCGAGAACTCTAGTAAATAATAACTGTCTCGGTTTTTAGTTTAGTAGAAATTCAAACAACGTATCAGGATTGTCTGGACAGTCATCTGTTGAAATATTTCTTGGAAGCTAGGTGTGATTTTTTTTTTTTTTTGTAAGAGCAATGTGTGAAACAGTTGTTTTTCTTACTTAACAACATTGCGTTCAGTGTCATGCCTGTGGTTTTAATTGCTTTTATGATCTGCTGAGGCTTCTTGCATGTTTCCTTAATTTACCTAGGAATTGCTTATGAACTATTTTCCCTCCTCTTTTTGTGAGTATGGATGCATTCTGAAGGCCTTCCTAGAAGAGCTACTAAGAAGAATACAGTTAACGGGAGAAACTCCAGAGGTGCAGTCATTCACTTTAATTTCAGCAGAGGCTCCATCGTGTGTTATGGCACCTAACTTTGTTCTGACTCTGGGTTGTGGACAGCTGGGGGCTAACATGGAAACATCATCTCCTTTTATGTCTTCCTTCTTATTTTTGACCTCACAAAGTAGTACACAGATTGTGGAAGATTGAAAAAAACATTAGACCACTTCTCCATCTACCATGAAAGTTAAGTTATATTTAGATGCTTTTAAATTTTGCAACTACAGAAAACTGCACGTTTGCACCTTTAAATTGTCCTGATTGCTGAATGTGGCCCGACATACTATGGTGAGATCAGAGTTTCTGAGGATAATTAAGTATTCACTGTGGACCTGTTCTACAAAACCTTCTCCATGTGGGTAGTTTTAACCTGTATAAAATGCCTCACTTTCATTAGTGGGATTGGTTTCTGGCACAAGTGAAAACACTGAACTCCAGAATGGGGAGGGGTAAGGGTGGTGTGGGTGAGTCTACACTGTGCTCTTTACACTATTCTTCAATACTCTAAAAGTTTGTCACATCTACAGACCTGAATTTTTAAATTTCCTCTTTGCTGATAAGGTTATTCTGTTCCTTTGAGGTTGAAGTGAATAGTACTGATTTACTGGGGCAGGGAACCAAAAACCTGTGGAAGATGTAACTGAAGTTTTCATATTATGGTCCAGAAAAAGTGTAGTTTCTTTTCAGGCATGTAATGAGTTATTGACTTCTTAATTGCTGGGATATGAAGAAATTAAATAATATAACATGCACTTGTCTGGCTTTCCAGAGCCCATGTTTTAATGAGTAATATCTTTTTCCTATGTGAAATCTTGTTTTGTCAATGAAATCTGAATTTATTCAGGTTATAGAGTTTCAACAAGGGTAAGGAGAATCTGTTCTGTCATTGGAAATCACACACACAGCTGTCAGACTGTAACAGAAAATCTTTCTGCACTCCCCTGTTCCACCTAAAAAGCTTGGTAATACAGCGTGCTCTCCCAGTGAGGATTTAAATGGCCTTGGCTTCGCTCTGGTCTTCTGGTATTTGGTGGACTTGAATCTTACCCTTGATTGTAAGGTGAAGAGGATCTCAGTCTTCCCTTGCTTTAAAGTTTTAAGATTTAAAACTTTAAATCTTAAAGTTTTAAGGGGCTCTGGGAATGGGTATTACTTGTGTAGTTCTGAAGGAGCCTAGTTGTGGACCAGAATGCCAGTACACTGGGAATTTCTCTAACTTAACGGAGAAACATAAGAGGAATAGTAGGCTGCGTGGTACACAGAGTTACTTCACTGCTTTGAATTTTGTAGACAGCAAAGTAAAGATGTAAGAAGCAAATATTGGGATAGTAGGCATGAACTGCTGAATCTTGCAAAAAATTATTTTTGCCATTTCTTATCTCCATGTACACTTTGCACAGGGGTAATTCAGCCTGTAACATCTTGTAATAACTGATGATTAACTTTTCGTTGTGTGTCAGCTTGCGTGTTAAGCGTTTGCTCATAGAGGTATTTCATTAGAGTCCAATATCCAAACTCAGCTGAAAAATATATAGTAGCAGGACTTGTGGAAGTATAAGGAAATATATACATTTACAAGAACCTCCGAATAAACCAAAATTGGAGGCCTTGCTGGAACCAAGATTCAGCTATATTCATTTTTCAGCTTTTATTCTACACTTGAAATTTTGTAGCAGTCAGTGTATGATACTGCAGTTACACTGGCAAGTTTCTTCCAATAAGTTTGTAAGTGTATGGAAATACTTTGTTTCTGAAAGCAACTAAATTCTATAGATGACAAAAGCTAAGTATTCGCATATTTCTTTCTTTTCCATGATTCTTTTTTGTGTGTGTATATTTTTCAAAATGTTTTGTGTCTTAAAATATTAGAAGCATTTTCTTCAATGTTCAGAGTGATTACAGAAAATTGCATTTTATTTTAAAAGTATTGTTGATTATCTGGTACTTTGCCGTTGTTTCCCATCTGTCCCAGTTGTGTAAGAAGGAATTATTTTTAATTTTAAAAAAAAAAGTCTTAAGATCTGCAGATAATATGATGCAGTATTAGTATAGTATTATCTGAAGATCTTAAAACTTTTTTTGATATCTGGCATAATATCAATCATATTAAAATAGGTGTGCAAACCCTGGAATGTTGTTTTTGGAAAAGAGCTGCCTTCACTTTTCCAGCAAGAGGAAAATGAAGAATGTGCCTAGAATGGACATGACAGCAGTACTGGTGGAAACTGTCATTTTGCTAAAAGCTACAAAGACCACATAGACTACTGCATAAAACATGCTTTTTTTAATTATTCTTAAATTTTTAATTGCTATGTGTATATTAAGTTGCCTAATCAATCACAGGAGTTTGTATGATGGAAAGTATTGCATTGCAGGAGCTGGTCAGAAGTGGTCATGTGGGACCAGTAGAACAGTAGTAAAAATTCAACCTGAAAATGAAAGCTGTCAGCTGTATAAAGCCGTCATTATATGTTTAACATAAAGGTTGAAAACCTTTTTCAACTAAACTGTTCTTCTTCACTATCACATATCAAAATAAATTTTATAAAAATCGTTTCTTCAAACAGTGACTAAAGAACCTTCTGCGGATTTGTTTCAACTTTGTTATCCACAGTTTAAAAAAATTTAAAAACTTTGGTGTTCATTGTTTACGTTAATCATAAACTTTATTGTGTTACATGCTTAACTAAGGACTTGACAAGTTTTCTCTGGGAAAAAGAAAAAGTTAGAGGGAAGAGGCTCAGACTTTACTATTCAGGCTTCGCATTATGTTAACTTTTCAGTCTAAAGAGCTGTACTGCCCATAGACTATTTCTTCCAAGTGAAATTAATAGCTTTGCCAAGTTGCTTTCATTTTCCAAGAGTCTAGCTCTCATTTTCAGCCAACAGTCTTTTTTCCGTAACTTATTAGATGTCACCTTTGAAAAAAAATGCTTTTTATTTATATCAAGCCTGGATCAGTACAATTCATCTAACTTCTTGTTCACTTTGAAACCTCACTTATGGTGAACCCGCAGTGTTGGCAGCTAAGCATTGCTGCAAAGAGAACAATTTTCCATATTAGGATGTTTAAAATATTGAAGGAAAAACAATTCTAGATAGTCTTTAATAAAACAAACATATGTACCTTTGTAATGTTTAAATATCTTTTTGCATACTGTGACTTACAATCTGCAGATGTTGGGAGTTGAACAAGAAGAATAGTATTTGTATATGTATACATTTCAATTTTGTGGTCTGAACTCAAGTACAACTACCAACCCTTTCATACTCAGATGAAAAGTTAATCAAGGAAAGCCCTGATCTCCCATATTTTTGGAAACACATGACCTGGGCAATGCTGTCATTTATGCAGAATCAGTGGGAGAATGGGGCATGCCTTGCTTTTCCAATCCTCCCACTGTAGGAATCACACATTGTGGGATTTCCCATTGCAGGAAGATGGAGCTTGGTTATACTTTTAGTTAACGAAACATTTAGATTCCACATTGCAAAGGGGAAAATTCAGATACAGTTTCTTTGAAATTTCATTAGTAATCAAGAAGCAGGTGCTGCAAAAAGCAGCAAAAATGTTTCAGGTTGCTGGAGACCTCTTAATCTTAGTGGAAATTATGGGGAAATTTGCCACAGTTTCCTGTCAGAGGTTTAATAAAGTCGTTTGCTTCTCCAGCATGCTTCCTATTGTAGCATCTTCCATGACAATCAATTTAGCTTCAGATCTTTTCCAATCTAGACTTACTCTCTCCACTCTGAAGGTGCCCTGGCACAGAGTCCAGACTCTAGGACTTTCACCCACTTTGCTAATTTTTCTTTTAGAAGAGAATAAAATTCCTGGTAATCCTAACAGCAGGGCCTACTTTCCATCATTTAGATCCCATGTATTAGGTTGTTTATTTAACAATGCTGATGTTTGAAGCGGATTTTTGAGGTATTATTAATAATTATAAGCCGGTTACTATACTTGAGTCGGCAAATAAGGTGGTAGAAGTCAAAATTACGTATTTTCTCATCCCTTCATTAATATTTGCTAAAACTTACTTATGGGAGAAAGGTTCTGTAAAAAGTCCTTATGAAAGGCAAATTTGCTTTGTAAGGAAGTGACACAGATTTATCAAGCATTAGGATTTATTCTTTAGTTGACAGGAGTGGAAGGGCATATCTCAGACCTCCTCCTTTACTCATTCCTCATGTGATTCATACTGATCAACATGCTTAATGTTTTCACTATTTTATATTCCACTTCCATTTTTAGTAATGGAAGTATCAATAATCCAAATAGCTTATAGTTAAAAATATTTACTTCTAGGTGCATTGCTTCCTTGTTTAGTTATGGTTCTGCAGAGTTTTGTTTAAATAAAAATTGTGGGAGAGACTTCACAGTTCCTTCCTCCTAATCTTTTTAGCATTCACAGACATGAAGTACTGGATTTGTGATAACAGGATGCTCCAGCACTGCAGTTTATGTCCTTTTACCCTTCCAGAGCTTTTACAAAGGCTTTGCCCCATGAATAGTACTGTTGGGCTTTATAGAGAAAAAATATTTTGGTATTGGGACCCTTCATTTAAAATTTCAGTCTGCTCTTTCCCATGAAAAGAAACTTCAAATTTTCATATTATTCCAGGTAACTTGCAATGGGCGTTCCAACACACTTAGGTGCTTTTTACTTTTCCTTTTCTTTATGTCTCACTTTTTCTCTTTTTAGTTACATGAGAAGAGGTTTAAATGTTCATGGGTGGGAGTTAACACAGTATGAAACTGGGATAAAATTCAGGTAGAAATTGGATCCTTATATGTCTACTAAAATAATTTAATGTTTTGTCCTGAATTATAACAAATAGTAGCTGCGATGTTAAACATTGTGTTTCACATTTTGAGCTAGTGGGTGTTAGACACCAGGAGGAAACTTAATGTGGCAGACAGATTATCCCATGTCTACTTACAGCAAGTTTTTACACCTTCATCTGAATCATCTGGTTTTGACCAGAGGTACAGGAAGAAATGCATATATATTGGACAGTATCCAACACAAGAATACTTATGTTTCCAATCCCTGTGGCAGGCTCCCTGTCAAATAGCCTTTTTAAAAATACAAGTAGAATTAGAATAGTCTTGTAATTTTAAAAAGGAATTAATGAAAGAGGTCCAAAGAACCATGATAGTTGGATAGTCCAGTTTGTGAATACAGAATGAACACTTCTGTGAAAGAAGGCAAATTGAATTTAGAAGTCCATTATGCTATTTCCAAGGTTGGGGTTTTTTTATGTTGATGCCAAGAAAAAAGTATTTCCTATTAAATTTAATTATATTAACAATTTGCATTGTTGATAAAGGTTGTCATTCTTCAAGTCATGGTGCAAATTGAGTCTAATTTTCTGAAGGTAAAAAAATGCCTAACATGTATGTGCTGAAAATCACTTCCTTTCACCAAAGCAGTTACGCTTTCTAAGCAACAGATGATTTACAACATATGTTCTTTCTGTTAAAATTATTCTGTCAGCAGTGCTTGGAAAGGAGCAAATGAAAAAACACCTAACAATTAGACAATAAAAGCAATATGGAAAAGTTGATTGATTCATAAACTCAGAGTTTTTAAGGTCAGATGAATCATTATAGTGATATAGTCTGACTGACTGTATAAAACAGATTATAGAATCTCACATGGTAATATCTGAATCAAATCCACAGCTTCATTTGAAACTACAAACTATCTTCAGATTGGGAACTAGTTTTAGTATGTTTGCTTCCTGTCAGTAAAAATATACTGTGAGTAGAAACCTTTATGTAAACAGCAGTATGCTACTATTAGCCCAAACATGACTGCCTTCACTTCGTATTGTAAAATCTTACATTTTCCTCTTGGAATAGAAGACCAGCCACTACTACTCAGACTCTCTACCGCTGGTCTTCATTTTGGATAAACTGAATGGATAAAGAATTTTTAAATGGATACATTTGTTATGGATAATATTTTCAATTATAGTAGTATTTTAAAATATTCATATTGCTATAAAGCATGTTTCTGAAATCTTAAATTACTCCTCTGACACTTTGCATAATTTTTGTAGTTTTCCAGCATCCTGATTGAAATGCAGTTGCCAGAGCTGTGGTGCAAAGAACCACTTTTCAATGGATGTACTGGTATCACTTGTTCTTGTATCCAACTCATCCATGTTCTTTTGCAAAAACAATCTTTGTAGTATGGTTATGTTCTGCAATCTTTCTTTCAAACACACCCTCCAAACAGAACTTTTCATTACTGGGATTGTCAGTATACAGATAATAATTTTATGTCTTACAGGAGGGTAATAGAAGTTTAACTTGCAAGTTTAATCTTGTCTGATTGAATTCCAAACTTCTTAATGTGGAAGATTTTTGGCCAAAATATTCCTATAGATCATCAGCCACTAAACAGAAAAATAAGTAATTTGTATTTCTACTCCTACCGTAATTGCTTCTTGTTATCCAAGGATTAGTCCTAGAAAAAAGTGTATGTTAGAGAACAGATGCTGTGAAAATACAAACCTATCCAGCAGAACTACTCCTATTTTCTGAATAGGAAATCCAAAGTGAGCTGGGATGTCAAGATTAATAGTCCTTTGTAAATTTTAGGGATGCATAATAAATCATTATTTTATTTCATTATAGGGGGCATTCCCCCAAGAACAGGATTCCATTCGAATGCATGATCAGCCATCATGCTTACGTTCTCCAAAGGAAGTGGACATTGAGTAGCCTTCCAGGAGTAGATCCGTATGTACCTTGGGTGATGCAGAATACAACTTCAGAAGTAGGACAGGATTTGGTATGCCCATACAAATCTGTGTGGATCCAGAGATCATGCTCCCTTGCACTACTGGAAGTCTTATTTTCTTCTGCTAATGATTATACTTTCTAATGGTACTCTCAGTGTTGCTAGTGTCTCATAAATGGTCTTTTCAGGTTTACCCACACACATCCTTTTGTCTTTTTCAGCTTTATGTTTTTGGAAAGACTCAAGTTTTATTGATCTGACTGCAGCCATCACTTGGGCAAAAATTCTGCAATGTGCAAGTTACAGTCAGACAATCAGCTCTCAATATGTAGAGTAGACCATAGACTCCTAGAATCTGCCTATTATTAGTACTTCAGTCATTAATGAAAAAATAAGTGGACTGTATTTAATAATTTATATTACTCTAATATTAGCAGTGCATGTAACTTAGATGACATTAGAATGAGAGTCTGCTCATTGACCTGTAGTAAATGCTTTTTCCATGCATAGGAAGCTCCTTACTTTCACTGTGTGACATAGAAAATGCTTTTACAGATAATATTAGGCAAAAATTATAATACAACTATTTGCTAAAGAGCGCAACACTGTTTTCCAAGAGTGAAATAATGTTGTAATTGAATTCAGTAGCCAAATTCACATTTGTTTTCACCACAGTCAGGATTTAATTCAATTTCTTTCAGTTCTTAAATTCTGAGCAGTTCCAATTTTCTTCTGATAGCAAGCTGACCATCTCTGATGATTTGCAGGTTAAATGCGGCTTACCACATATTTGCCTCGATCTTTGTGATACCTGAGTAAACTTTATATGAAAGAAGTATTCAGTCATGATATGTGACAGAGTCTTTTCCTTACCCTTTAACTAAAACACAGACAAGATTACAGTGGGTTACTGGAAATTAAATCTTTGATGGTTGGAGTTCATGTTTCAAATATTTGTCATTCTCATATAAGGCTGTAGCTTGATGACATCACTGTCTTCTGCTGTCAGTCATCAGGATCTGTATTTTATGTAAAAAAATTGTCTCTTTCGGATTTGGCAAGAGTCTTGGACGTAATTAAACTGAGATGATTGTAAAGCTGCTTATCTTCCCGTATACTGGATGAAAGATCACTGAAACATTTTTCTAATGGACAGGATTTTCTTTTTATAATGTACATATTTTACTAGAATTACTATCTTTGTGGCTTGATGGACACGGGGGAAGCTCAAAGACATAACTCTGAAGATTATTTTCTAATAAAAATTCAAGAAAGCTTAAAATTCAGTCTTTTTTGAGTATTTAAGATCTTTTAATGTCCTTTTATTGTTAGGCATTTTTGTTGTGGAAACTTACGTGCTTGCTTAACTTTACTGAAAGTGAACAGCCCAGATTAAATTAACTGCCAGTGTGTATAAATAACTGTGTGCAAAAGTCTTTCCCAGACTGATACCTGAATGAACCCTATCAAAAATAGGGAGCAGAACGTTTATTTCTATTTGAGCTAGCTTTTATTTTAGGAGCTTCATGTCTTAGTGCAAAGAAAACTTAATAAGAGGTCTCACTGGGAAGGCCATTTTCTTCTTTTTCCATACACATTAAAGCTCTTTTTTTTATTCTTCAGGGTGAAAGTATCATATTGGAGAAGGTTGTGAGACCAATTGCACACTAATGAAAGTGTGTGGAAGACAGTGTGTGACCCATATATCCGTAGTGGAGTCTGGTTTAAGTAGGAAAAAAAAGGAGAATAGGACGGGATAGGAGGGAGAGCAGCCGTAACCCCACTGTTATCCTTTCTTTGACATGACTGAGTCTGAGTGGAAGCTTTGCATTCTCTTCTTTTTCCCTTTCTTAATGTTTCCATAAGAATATGAAATCTGGCTTCAGGCAACCATCTGGTTTGCATTTGTTCCTAGAGAATTTCGGTTAATTGTTGTTCCCAGTTTGTGTTGCCTCATAAGGTCAAAAAATCTTTCTATTTATACAGGTTGAACCTTAATGAGTTGAGAATTTACAGGAATTTTAAAAGGAGTATATTTTCATATTTTTTGTTTGCTATATTCAGTGTACCCAATATAGCTTGAATGGGTTGTATTGTCTCATTATCTCTGAAAATAAATGGTGTTTTGCCAGTCAGTCCTCTGTAGGCAGCACTATTTTGCTCTAAGCATTCCAGCAGAAATGTTAATGCTGTGATGGTCACTGGCATGGACTTTGATCAGTGTGGAGTGAACAAATAAATGGGTGGCTGCTGCATTAGAAAACCAGTCCTTGTTTGCTTAATCTGTTCTGCTCTTTTGATTGTTTGCTTGTTTGTTTGTTTGTAAAACTCTTTCACTTATTATGGATTTTACTGGATACAGTGTTAATGTACAGATCAGTTTTGGCTCCTCCTGCCTGTTATTAGTTGCATATATCAGAAAGAAATAAATTGAAAAATAAGATAACTTGTGAAAATAATTATCCTCAGTGGAAGTTGTCTTGCTACTTCTGTAAGCAGTAGCATAACTTAAATTTCCAGGTCCTCTTGGAATTTTTCTTAATATAAGTATCTACTGGTTTAAAAGTTGATTCCTTCTGTAGTTACTAGTACATTGTCTTGTATAATACAGTGATCTTTCCTTTTTTCCAGATTACAGAACAGGCCCGTGTTTCACACAAGTTAGCAACCAGATGTGTCAGGGCCAACTAACTGGAATTGTCTGCACAAAAACCCTGTGTTGTGCAACCATTGGGCGTGCATGGGGTCACCCCTGTGAAATGTGCCCTGCTCAGCCTCAGCCGTGCCGTCGTGGCTTCATCCCTAACATTCGCACTGGAGCATGTCAAGGTAAGCCTTCTGGTTTAAATTGTGCATGACTGTTGTGTTGCTGATATGCATGTTGAAAACCTTGCATCCACTTAAAACAAAATCAGTTTTCCTTATGTATGTTCTGTCTCTTAATTTTGATAAAATTCAGATATACTTTGCTGCTTCCAGATTTTAGCTAGTGTATGTATAAGAAAAAAACTCAAGTGCCTGGGAAAAGTGAATGCCAATCAAGGAACCATAAGTCCAGAACATGAAAAGGTCAGAATGTCTATTCAGCACAGCTATCAGATACTGCAGTAGAGCCCCAAACAGGCAACTGGCTTATGTTGCTGCAGCCTGTAGCTAATACATACTTTATTGATTCTACTGAAAAAAATCACTATTTCTTGCTACTGAGTTTTCTTACTGAAATGGTTGGGAGTTATTATATAGACCTTTTTTGTTTTTAAACCCACGATTTAGATAAAGCGTATAGTGAACCTTCTGGATGTTCTGTTTGAATTATTTGTACAGGGCCAGAAAAATGCATGAGTATGGGAGGACTGCAGTCTTCTATGTGTAGATTCATAAAATGTTTGAGAAATGGGCAAGTCTTCTTGCCTTATTCAGTGTATCTTTTAATGAGGTTAAGAGAACTTGCTGCTCCTCCTTCCTGTTCCTACAGCAGTCCACCTGTCCTTAAAGATAGGTATCTCTTCTGCTGTAGCTGCAGGCTACATTTTAGAACAAACTGCATAATACAAGAACAGAGGATACTAGAACTCCCAAAGGAGAATGTATTACTTCTCTGCTACAGACCGCCACGTGTGGTCAGCTTGCAGGCTGTGTTGTCTTAGAACCTTCCCCAGAATCAAGGAAACCAAGTAGGTGGCATGGTCAGACCCTACACCACTATCTACCCCTTGAAGGAATCAGATTCAGAATCCGAGGTCTGTTGTTGTGTTGATGAGTGCACACACTCCACCTTGTCTGAGCAAGAGGGCATCTAGTGACAGTCTGTTTTGTAGTATCATCTTGGCAGTGGCTTGCTTGTATATTGACTAATGTGAAGGATGTTCTGGTGCTGTTGGCCAGACATCCCAGTTGGACGAGGATATCTCAAGTGATAATGTTAGTCTTAATGTTGCTATCTGGAATAAACCAGTCTGCCACCCATCCCGTCATAGATTATACACACTCATTGACGCACATTCATTTCTTCCCAAGTAAGTGTTTCTCGTTTTACCTGATAGTTATGCCCAGTTAAGGCGTGCAACATAGGGCATCCATTTCCTAGGGCAAACCGAATGGTACCCAGGGTGCGGGCAGGTGGTTGATAGGCATTTTCCCAGGTTTCATTTTTCCACCAATTAAAGTTGGGATAGGCATATTCTTCACTACACAGCCATACCATACCTGGGGACGCCTCTACCACCATGGAAGCATTCTTTTCCCATATGAATAATGCTTGATGTATAGTATGAGGTGAGAGAGCCCATTTCTCTTGAGGTGAATTGATAAGTTTGAACTCTTGGACCTTAGAGTAATGCACTGCATGGGCCTGCTTAGTTAGATTTCATTTTCCTCATAAGTGAGTGTACCGGGAAACATCTTGTATTTGAAACCAAGGAACTGGGAAATGATCATGGGAGTTGCTTTTTCACTGCTTCTAAATTGAGCCAATCAATGTCCCACAGAGTACCATTGCATGTTTCACCTGAGTCTGTTGTTTTGGCCAGGGCTATCCACAAGCAGCTTCACCATTCAGTCTTGTGGAGCTGTAGTGCTTGTTCTTGTGGAGCTGTAGTACTTGTTTTGGGTCGGGAACAAAAGCAACTTGAACTCAGTAATGTCTCTTCATCAGGAAAGTGCAACACCACCCAGGCAGTGGGCACACTGGGAGGTTAGTGGCCCACTCCATGCATGTCAACACGTGCATGGGGAGAGATACCCAGGGCTGCCTTTAAGGCAGAGGCAAAAAAAAATTGGGCTTCAGTGTCAATCAAACATCTCACAGGGAATCTATTAGAGCCCAGGTCAATAATGACATGTGGATCCCTTTTGGTGTCCCACGTGAAGAGTTTAAGCTGCCAATCCAGGATACCAAACAGGATATGGGCAGCACTAATTTTCTGCCAGTGGGGTGATAGCACACTGAACCAGCATCTTTATAAAACAGCTTGTTAGACAGGGGTTTGCACCCTTGCCACGCCAGCCAGCTTCACAGGCAGCTTGGACCATGGCCTCTAAAACTGCTAGTGGTTTTTTGTGTATTAATTCTAGTGACAAACCTAGGTCTAAACCTTCCCTCCACAGCCTGGTTCTGACCTCTTTCTCATCTCTTGTCCCACTGGAGGATTTAGCCCAAGGTCCTGCAGGACCTTGTTTGAGGGTTCTGACCTCTTTCAGGGGTTTTGGTTGGGTGATGTAGTCATTGCACCCTATTGTTCTAGCCTTCAGTGTTAGCTGGTTTATGAACCATTCCCAGTTCTTTTGCCCATTTGGCATTTCATGGGCAGTATAAATTAAGATTAATTTAAGGCTGAGTCCCAACCTTTGTGTGAGCAGTCCTAATTTATCCAGGTTTGGGATCAGATAGAATGGTGAGGTTGAAGCTTCCCTGTCATTATTGCATCCCCTTTGATTAACAGACTGTTCAATGGTCAACTGCACTCGTCTGTTAGCCAATTCCTGAGCAGAGTGAGTGTGAATATGCAGTTGTTCTCCTCGCTCTGTGTAGAGACGCCCCCTGCCCAATAGGTGGTTCTGGTGGTCAGGGAACATGGCACGCCCCGACCTGTGCTGAGAGAGATGCCAGCTCCCCAGCCTCCCCCCTGAGCTTGATCAAAAACTACTCGATCACCTCCCATCTCATGAACTTGTTTGACCTACTTGATTGCAGACTCATTAGGCCATTTACCAAGCTCCCAATGTAACTTGGCCAGATCAAGGATGGTAAAGGCGATGGTATTAGCTACATCTGGGCAGGTCTTCTGTCTGTCCCCCCACTTATCTCATGTTTGATAGTGGGGAAGACTCCTTACACAGTGTCATCACCATTGTATGGCCATTCACCTAGCTTGTCATCAGTGTTGTTCCGAATGTCCCCATTCCAGTGCTCAGGATCTTGTATTAAGGCCTGCACTTCAAGGACATCCACAATCCTATCTTGTTTGTCCAAGTTAGCACTAACCAACTGTACTACTTTATCTTCTAATATCTTCTCATTTGTCTGTGTAACTAACAAGGTCTAACTAACTTCTGTAACGTTGGACCTTGCATCGTCTGCTGTATCTCTTGCCTTTGCACCTTCTCTTGAAATCTTTCAATTTAAGCAAGCAGTTCTTCTTGTCTTCCAATTGATTCTTTTCATTACCGTTGGTATGATAGCACACACCCAACATCTTGCAGATGATGCATTTAGCTTTTCATCTTTAATGTTTCTGTGTAGCTTTTCACCAGATCCCACTCAGACCAGTGATCTCAGAAACAAGCATTGGGGTGGGGCTTGGTCTCTTCTCCAGGTAACAAGTGATAGGACAAGAGGAAATGGCCTCAAGTTGCACCCGGGGATATTTAGTTTGGATATTAGGAAAAGTTTATTCACCAAAAGCGTTATCGAGCATTGGAAGAGGCTGCCTAGGGCAGTGGTTGAGTTGCAATCCCTGGATGTATTTAAAAGATGTGTAGATGTGGTGCTTGGGGACGTGGTTTAGAAGTGGACTTGGCAGAGTTAGGTTTATGGTTGGACTCAATGATCTTAATGATCTTTTCCTACCAAAATTATTCTATTCTGTTCTGTTCTGTTCTATTCTTCTGATATTTGAGTTCTGATTGTGATCTGTATAATGAAATAAATTAACAAAGAGAGCAAAATCCTTTTTGATCAATCAATCCCCAGTTAATCTAGGGATAAACAAAGGTTCAGATAATTTTGGGTGACAGATCTTTTTTTGTTTTGGTTTTTTTTCTGATTTTGCAAAGTGTCTGTGTACTGTTCTGTCTCTGTGTATCCGTATGTTACGGCTTCCAGAGTCCGTGTGAGACAGCACAGCCAGGATACTGCAGGAATTGCATGCATAAGCAGATCTCTGTGACAGAGTTAAAATCCTTCTTAGCAAAGTGATAAAGTCGACTAGAATGGTCTGCTCTGAATTTTTATGTAGGTGATTCCCTCTAGTGCTAGAGAACTTTCTGCTTCAATTCCCTGTATACAAAATAACAAAAAGATCACATATAACATATATAATACATATAACAATAAAATAAGTAGCAGGATTTTTTTGTGTGTGCATGTATGTGTTGGCAATGTGATTTATCTTGATTTCAGCAAAGCTTTTGACACTGTCTCCCACAGCATCCTCACAGCTAAAATGAGGAAGTGTGGTCTGGATGATCGAGTAGTGGGGTGGACTGCAGTGTAGGGGAAAGGGATCTGGGAGTCCTGGTGGACAGCAGGATGACCATGAGCCAGCACTGTGCCCTTGTGGCCAGGAAGGCCAACGGCATCCTGGGGTGCATTAGAAGGGGTGTGGTTAGTAGGTCGAGAGAGGTTCTCCTCCCCCTCTACTCTGCCCTGGTGAGGCTGCATCTGGAATATTGTGTCCAGTTCTGGGCCCCACAGTTCAAGAAGGACAGGGAACTGCTTGAGAGAGTCCAGTGCAGAGCCATGAAGATGATTAAGGGAGTGGAGCATCTCCCTTATGAGGAAAGGCTGAGGGAGCTG
>NW_010333830.1:43430-53631 GCF_000700745.2 Antrostomus carolinensis
GTAGGACAAGGGGCAGTGGGTGCAAGCTGGAGCACAGGAGGTTCCATGTAAACATAAGGAAAAACTTTTTCACCGTGTGTGTGACAGGACACTGGAACAGGCTGCCCAGAAAGGTTGTGGAGTTGCCTTCCCTGGAGACATTCAAAACCTGCCTGGATACATTCCTGTGTGACCTACTGTAGGTGATCCCACTCTGGCAGGGGGGATGGACTAGATGATCTTTTGAGGTCCCTTCCAATCCCTAACATTCTGTGATTCAGAAAAAGGGTTTTGACACTATTTACCATAAGATGGTGTTCAGGCTGGATGAGCAGATGGTGAGGTGGATGGAAAGCTTGCCGAATGGCCGAGCCCAGAGGCTTGTGATCAGCAGTGCAAAGTCTAGTTGGAGGCAGTGACTAGCACTGTCTCACTGGGGTTGATACTGAGTTTAGTTCCATTTAACATCGTCATTAATGAGCTGGATGGTGGTACAGAGCATACCCTCAGCAAGTTTAGACACCAAACTGGGAGGAGTGACTGGTATGCCAGAGGGCCGTGCAGCTACCCAGAAGGACCTCAACAGGCTGGAGAAATGGGTTGACAGGATCCTCATGGAGTTCAACAAGAAGTACAAAGTCCTGCACATGAGGAGGAACAGTCCCAGGCACCAGTACATGCTGGATGCTGATGATCTTGGAAGCGATATTGCAGAAAAGGACCTGAAGTCCTGGTGGACACCAAGTTGAACATGAACCAGCAATGTGGCCTTTCAGCAAAGCAAACTAATGGTGTCCTGGGCCATGGAAGAAAAAGTATTGCCAGGAGGTAGAGGGTGGTGATCCTTCCCCTCTCCTCAGCACTAGTGAGGCCATATTTGGGAGTGCTGTGTTGAGTTCCAGGCTCCCCAGAACAAGAGAGAGATGGGGCTTCTGAATAGATTCCAGTGAAGAGCCACAAAGATGTTAAAGGTACTAGAGCATGTCTCCACTGAGGAAAGGCTGAGTGAGCTGAGACTCTTCAGCCTGCAGAAGAGAGGGCTTAAGAGGGATCTCATCAGTATGACATGAAAGGAGGGTACAAGGAGGACAGAGCCAGGCTCTTTCTAAGTGGTGCCTAGTGACAGTACAGGAGCCAATGGGCGCAAACCGAAGCACAGGAAAATCCTCAACATCAGGAAACTTTTTCTAACTGTGACAGTGGCTGAGCACTGGGACAGGTTGCCCAGAGAGGTTGTGGAATCTCCATCCTTGGGGATATTCAAAAGCTGTCTGGACATGATCCTTGGCATCCTACTCTAGGTGTCCCTGCTGGAGCAAAGTGGTTGGACCAGATGACTTTGAGAGGTCCCTTGCAACTTCAGCTAGTCTGTGATTCTATGAAAAGCGTCCTGATTCACAGCTTCTGTTGCTCATGATGTTATAAAAGGTTTCAGGAGAGTTACTCTCTTACTGCTTCAAAAAAGGCTAGGAAATCTCCTCCTTTTCTCATTTTTATATCCCTATTCCTTCTCTTTCAGTCTTCTCCATAGCCCCATGTATTGAGACGTTATTCTTAGTGCTGCTTTCCCCTACACTACATCATAGTTCAGTGGCTTAAAATTGCACAAACCTAACAAAAGTCAGTTGTTTGGCTGGATTTCTACTTCAAGTCTCCCCCACAAGAGTTCTGGGTAAGAGTCCTCTATGAACCTGAATTGAAAGACTGGGAGAAAATAAAGATGTAAGATTTTTATTTCTTAAAAATTAAAACTCCATGAAACATAGTTTTGCATTTTTCCTTCAGATTTCATTCACACAGTGATATGGTTAACTTGAAACTACAACTGAAGCTGTTACTCAAATTCACTCTATGGAACTCTTCACAGCATTATCTTATCAAAGGCATCTATTTTATTTAAAATATTTAGATTAGTTTTAAGCAACAATAAATCCCTCCATTTTTCTTAATTTCAACTATTTGCCTTCCCGTTTTCCTGTGCTTACACTGCTTAAAGCATCCAAATTATACTAAGGGGAAATATTTGATTGCGCTTTTCCTTATATGTCAGAGATAGGCGTCTGTCTGTGTATAAAGCTTATGTTTTGCTTTTCATCTTGAAATGATTAGTATGTTTTAGACATTCTTTTCATAACAATGTCATAAACAGAAGCAGCGTACTGAAGGCATGCACACTGGTTACAATCTCCAAGGTGAACTCCTTTGTATGACAAAAAAGTTGGCCAGATATAGTTAATTCTTAAAAATTATCTACCAAACTGATCCTTGCATAGATTCTGGGGCTTTATTTCAATTATGTGAGAGATCGGTAGAGCTCCTTAGCACCTGTGCCCACAATACTGTGTTTTCTCTTTCTGCCAGCTTGTTCTGTGTGGCAAATATTTTTAAGTTATGCAGTTAACATCTTTGTTGAATTCCACTGGGAAGCTTAGAAACAATGTGGTAGTCAACACAAGGAGTTAGTATGTGATGTTACAAGATGGTGGTAAGGCACAAACAGATGAAGAAAAGTTTAGATTTTCTGTGTGGAAAAGGAGAGACAAAGAATTTATTTGTTCCACAAAATCATTGCCTTTGAGACAGTCCTTTTTAAACTCTGAGTGGTGGTAATTCCTCCTGACCCAAGTTCTGTGGTGTTTACAGGTTGATAGCATGTTGCCTACTCTGTTCTGAGTTATCAGTCCACCGTACTGGAGGACATAGCACTTGACACTGTGGAGACACTGTTTACCTTGCCAAACTCATTATTAGGGTACATAGTCTGTAAAAATAAGCTGCAGGATTTTGCTACAGCCAGGTATGAAAATTTAGAAAAAAGCAGTACAGCAGTGTTTTTCTCAGGATGTCAAAAAAACCTCCAACAGTCAGTTAAACTCTAGGAGAGAGCCAAGGGGTATGCTGAACAGACATATTGGGACTGAGATACTTGCTACTACACTGCAATACTGCAAAGAAATTTAATCAACTCTTTAAAATTTCTGAGACAAACTCATTCTGGCAGAGAAAGCTGAATGGAGAGTTTAATCCAAACAGGAATAAAGGATGGTAGATCTGTAAGCTGTGCATAGACAGAAGCTGCAATAACAGTAGCAGGTATGACTGCACAGAAGTAAGCTGTGAAGAGGAAAATAGAGGGGTCAAGGTGTAGCAACTCCCTTACTAGGGGAGTTACTACAAAAATTTTAACAAGAGAGGAGTATTAGCAATTCAGGAAACAGTTGTTTTCCAAATGTGATAACTCCTATCCAAGGAGGCTTCATTTCATGATATAAGTCAGATGAGACTGGCATTAAATATTTTCTTTGCGGGTTTTAGAAACAAATACAAGGATTTGGCTGATGCTTTTCAATGCTTTTCTTTCTGCTGATGACATCAGATTTACAGAGACTTTTATTAAAGGAACACAAAACCCCTTGGTACTTAGTAAAACTGTATCTTTATCACATAATGATTGGACCAGAGCCACTCAGTCCATAGTTTGAATGCTTTGTGTTTTTTAAGTGAAAACTTACATCAGCAGATAGGCTAGTTTGGGAGTTGATATGAACAAGCTGAAATTAGTAGAACTTGCAGCATTACTATTGGAAAACAGGTCATAATTTCAGTATGTGTTAGAAGTCAAAGTGTGACAAGGTTTAACTACTGAGTATGAAGTTGTTCCTACTCTTCACAGGAGGTGCATGTTGCAATCTTAGTGTATCTTAAATAGCTCTTTAGCACCTTTTCAGTATTAATTATGTTATTTGAGTAATGTGCTTGTATAGAACATTATGGTAGTATTGTTATTTCATTATTACCGTGAACAGCTTTTAAAAAAATTAAAGAAATTAATTTAAAAAAAAGCAAAATTCAAATAGCTTTTTTTTTTTTCCCCACTCAATAGTTTGTATTCAGTCATTGCTTAAACAGGAATTGTAGATAGGTTCAGACATCCCTCTTCCCAAGAATTCAGGCAGGAGGAACTTAAATGTTCCACTTGAAAGTACTTTATTGCCATTGCTACATGGTCTTAAGAATAGCATGTCAGAAATCCTGTCTTGGACGTTTTCTCAGTTCCTCCCTGCATTCCTCAACAGTTCATTTCTCAGCTACACCCTTTCCCTTCAGGTAGTTAATTTTTTGCACTAAGCAAAGAAAAATAGTTCTGGCTGAACAGCTTTTGAAATTATGAAGTTTCTTCCTGCTACCATTACTGACATTATTAAGTATATATAGCCATTATGGGTGGTAGTATCCCAAAAAAATCTATTCTGTAGTAGTAATATACTGTACTGAATGTTAAAGGTACTGATGTGGACTGGACAAAAAAGAGAATACAGATGAAGGTTCACATTCACAATGAAGAATGATAGATGATGATTTTTAGATAATCTAGAGTGTTTGGAATTAATGTGACTGGTTTACTGACAGTATTAACAGTGTTATCTAGGATCCCATCCTGCTGTCATGAAAATAAATATTAAAACGGAAAAAAAAAAAGACACTTAGTATTATTTCTGTTGTATGCTTGTATTTGTAATATTTCTGGTCTCTAGAATACAGAGGAGGAACCAAATTTTCCATTGTATTGGTGACCAGTTTATTTTTTAGTTCCTACATGCCAAATCCATTGCAATGAAATTCCGCATACATATTATAGGTAAAATTCAAAAGAAAATTTGCATTTGGGTAATTTTTTGTATTTTTATTTGTAAATAAAAGTGCACTCCCTAAAATTTGTGTGTAAAATCTGAGAGGATTTATTTCTCCTGAGTTTTTTGGTTCTTCAGAGTTTTTTGAGAAACAGTCCACTCATCAGAAAGGGAAGCTGAATTTGGCTGTATTTTCAGAGGTATATGTTTAAAGTTAGTTGTGCAAATCCCACAGGCATTTTGCAGAGAAAACTCTGCAAAAGCGAAGAACCTTTTTTCACTTGCTATATACTAACAAGCCTCTGAACACATGGAAACATTCCACCTAATCTGTAGCATATTGAACCTCTGTATACAGAACTCTATCTGAAGAGTTATTAATCTAATTTTCTGTTTATGGCAAAAAGTTTATTGTGTTAATGTGGCTGGGGTTTAAAAGCGTGAGTTAATGGATAATTAATAATGCTAAAAACTCCTGTATGGCTTAGTCTGACTGTCAAAGATAAAAAAAAGTAAATTAAAACATACTTCATTTCATATTTATTTTATTTTCAGAAAAAATATTCTTTAGGAAGCAATTCATAAAATATACCCTTTTAAGAAAATACTTTTATCCTTTCCAACTTCTCTCAGTTTGAAAACACTAAAGATATATTAAAACAAACTTGGGTTTTCATCAAAACAGTGATACTGACCAAAAAAACCATCAGGCTTGTAGTGTGTGTATATATGTTTTTAAGTTAACATTGAAGTTGAATATACTTATTGTCTTTACATTTAATATGACTTAGAATAGTTAACATATAAGCCCTCACAAATTAAGCTTTATATTAGCACAGAAAAGCAAGATAATGCATTTGATTTACAGATTTACAGGATTTCATAAACATACCATTTGTGTTTTCTTCACCAGACAAGCACTGCACTGTGTTACGTAATTGGGACTGGCTTTTCAGACTTCATCAGAGCTTGACATTTGCTCGTCCTTTTACAACCATAGGTTTGGAATTGAAAGAAAATTATCTTAAAATTTTGTTCACTTCAAGGCTTCAGTGGTACCTTTTCTGTTTCTGGAAAGTATTCATTTCCTGCTGCTACTGCCATTAATTTCCTATTACCTGACATCTTTGAGTTACAAAACTGTGAAGGATACACAGTGATTATTTTCGACCACTGATCTGCTGACATGGACAGCTTTATTTAAATAAGCATTAATAAATGACACAAAGCACAGGCATACTGTGTGTGACAAATGCACTCTGAGGCCCAAGGGTCAAAAGACAAACACCATGTTAATTTTACTCTGAAGGGAGCTACTGGGTGGGCTGGGTGCGAAAAAGTGATGGAACCTATCTTCTGTCTAGATCTTACTAAATCACGTCCAAATTTCTTAAACTATTTCAGAGACGGAAAGTTTGCTTTCCAGGTAAACTAGATTGCTCTAAGCATTAGTTATTTGTGAGAAAAATGCTTACAGAAAGTTTATACATCTGATAAAAGTCCTTAATCCATTTAAAATTTAACTGTTGCTTTTGGATATGGTACTGTGCTGACTAAATCAGCACAGATTCAGGAATTAAATGCAAGCTTCTCCAGCAAATATACTTAAAACCAAGTCCAGTGGTTTAAATAAAAAAGTTTTAGAAAATTGCCTTCTTCCTTGACTGTGAGCAGTTATTCCTGCTTAAATGAAAAAGCTCATGAATGGACAATGCATGTATCATAAGTTTTATCTATAGTACAGACACCAGGAGTAACAAAAGCTGAGGAAGTACTGTAATCCCCAAACTCGGGTGTAATTTCTATGTCTTGTAAGGGCTTCGAGATAATGAATATCCTCCTGAAAAGGAATACTGTATTGTACTATTAATCTACATCTGTGTCTCAGTGTTCTCTACATTCATAGTGACAAAGAGCTGGAAGAGAAAAGTATAGAGAAAGAAAATTAACATTAATTTGAAGAGGAAAGAGATGCTTTCTTCTGCATCTTAAATAAAGTTTACCAGCTGCTTCTTTTAATAATGCGTGCAAGCTAACAGGAAAAGTGACTGAAAATGGACAGTAGGGTAAATTCTTTTTTTATCTCATGAATGAAAAATCAGTGGAAAAAAAAAAAAAGAAAAATACTTTTCCTAAATGCTTTAAAAAATATGGTAACCTTCAATAGGTATTTTAATCGTAATAGAGAAAGGACTGAAATAAAATTCTGGGATTTTTTAAATAGACAGTGCATTGCTTTAACTCTGTAGTTGAATTCCATACTTAATTGTAATCCAATAAGAGAAACTACTATGAAATTGACCTCCACAGAGGAGAAACTCTCTGGAAGCCATGTGGCTTGCTTTTCTACTACCTGCAAAGGACTCTTTTCTTTGTGTTTCATGGTGTGGAGAACCAACAAAATCAGTTGATTTTTGCCTCTTCTGTTCAAGGGCAAACTGTTTGACAAGAAATAGTACCTGAAATCTCACAGAAGAACTTCTGCAGGTTTTGGAACAAAACTTTAAGGTCTTCTCTCCTTTATGAACATTTGGATGCATGTGAAATTTTGTTGTGAAGGGATTAGTATGGTTGCTTAATTCTGAACTCTCTATTAACTGAACTTTTAAAAAGAGCTACTGAGCTACACGCACCAGTCTAGAACCTGTACTCCCTTTCCTTGTGTACAAAGAATTTCAGTCTGCTTTAGTACTGGTTATTTCATAAAGGCCTCTGTGATCCTTATTATTACTGTAACTGCCCATTTGCACTTACACATTGAGTCGTGATATTTTTATATAAAAAACTACAGAAATACAGGGTGTTTTATGAATAAACAAGTGAGAGTGGGGGAAACTTTGAACTGGAAATAGCATATAATAGAATACAACAGGAAGTTATTGAAAGAAAGATGTAAAGTGGAAATGGCAATATATTTTCCAACAGCATTTATTTAATATTGACAGTCCAGCCTGAAGAAATCTATGAAATTCTAGTCCTACTTATTACTTCAGTAAATAAAGTTACACAGATCATTTCCTGTACAACTTATCCTGGCTGAATAGCACTGAGTTTCTATTGGCTTGAGTAGTTCGACTTCTGTCCAGAAAGAATATCCTGCAAGAATTGTCATATCTAGTTAAGGTGGACAGGAGGGTAGTTTATATATGCAGGTAGAGATTCTTTTAAAATAAGAACCTTCATTTTGTAATGGCCATATATAAGGTACAACCTGAGGACATGGGATACCAACAGTAAGTTGTACAGATTTGACTTAAATACACTTCTTAAATACTTACAGCTATGTAAGTCATAAGTCAATATGTGTTATACATTTTGAGCTTATATGGAATCAAATACAACACACATGAAGTTCTGAATCACATTACTGCTATTATTACTATATCTTATATTGGTGCTGAAGTGGAGAAATGTGCTGGGGTTTGTTATGGTTATTTTTAAGAATAATTTCAGAGTACTCTGTCTATCAGCAAAAGCCATGATGAAATTTTGTATTTTATGTCAAATAATCCTTATTTTTTGTATTTGTAGATGTTGATGAATGCCAGGCTATCCCTGGAGTTTGCCAAGGAGGAAACTGTATTAATACAGTAGGTTCATATGAGTGCAAGTGTCCTACTGGTCACAAACAGAATGAGGCAACTCAAAAATGTGATGGTAAGTGATGTTGTCAGAGAACATACCTAAAAGTGGTTAAGTAAAGCATTAGAGTGCTTCCGTAATGCAGGAAAAGGTTCTAAATAGTTGCAGTGTCTGATCTGAACACACATAATATCATTGTACTGTACTTTTGATTTCTTCACAGCATTGTCTGTTTCTACTTTGTTTTTCATATTTTGTTTTAGGTGTTTTTTTACTTTCTGACTCACTGGGGTAAAGGCCATGTTTATCCTGTTTCAAAATTTAGAACTCTTGATGAAGAGTGGATCTGTGAGCAGCATATAGCTGCATTGCATTTACTAAGATTTTGTTTGTTTTCTCAAAAATGTCCAAAATACTCTAGTAAAGGTAGGTATTTTCAGCCTACTGACTGCAGCATGAAAAGCAGATGTATCGGGTTTTGTAATGGATGTGAGAAATTACTGCTATGTACTATTTATGTTGAAGAACCTGGGTAAGTGAAAAAAACGTAAGAAATGTCCTTCTCTTTTACATGAAAAATCAAATAGACCATGTTTAATAAACATGGACCATGTTTATTTAGTAAACATGTTGATATAATTAAGAACAGCAGTTTTGTGTCGTTTAAACTAATGTGATTGGAAATTGATGAGTATTTGTGGGTTTGATGAAGACTTCACTGAGTTGAATGTATTTGCCGTGCTTTTGAAAGAAATCAGAACTCTCAGACTTCATCCCAACCAGGGGGTACCTTCACATTCGAATCACACAGATGAGAGTACTGCTTGTTCAAGGATTTGGCTTGTGGTTAGGCTGCAATTGAGTATCTTACCAAAATACTTCATACTCTGTATTCATTTATAAACAAATACAAATGGTTTGTAGCCAGTTTTGAACATTGTCTCAGATTTTCTTTGGTTTTGCCTACAATACAGAATTCACAAGAAAATTAAGTAATACAATCAGTTCGAAAACCACATTTTATAAGTGAAAATGTTGCAGCTGATATTGTTGCAAGTAATAACAAAGAGTAAGTAAAAAAACTATCCAAAGGTATTTTTATCTGATGCTGTCCTCCACCTTCTGTTTTTTTTTATGTTGATGAGTTTCAATTTCTGCTCAGTACGCAATGGTATTCCTGTCATGAGTCTTCCAAGGGGAAACCTGGCTATATCTTGTTAAAACCTTCCAAGAAACAATTTGCAGGAAGTAGAACTGCAACTGTAGAAATAGAGCTTTCCTTACCACGATTGAGGAGAAATAAAAGAAGCTTGTGGGTGTGTCTGTTCATGTGCATGTGTATATCTAGAACAGTTGAACTGAACAGGGATCTTGTATTACAAACACTTTGACAGACGCACCTTATTTACAGGTTCAGGATGTCAGTTTGGGAAACCAATACTGCATGGTGTGTACCTAAATCTAAGCTTAGAATGATGACTCAGAATGCACAAACCACTCACCCATAAGGTGAGGACACTCAGTCCCGGGAAGTTTCTTTGGATGGCATCCCGATCCAAAGGGAGAGGCCTGACGGGCTCTTTTTTACCCTGAGTTGAATGGGC
Source organism: Antrostomus carolinensis (assembly GCF_000700745.2). Lineage (NCBI taxonomy): Eukaryota > Metazoa > Chordata > Aves > Caprimulgiformes > Caprimulgidae > Antrostomus > Antrostomus carolinensis. The sequence goes on from NW_010333830.1 coordinate 53,227, forward strand.
CTCGTGGTCATACGTGGTTCCAGTTGGTTGAGGGGTTTCCTAGGTGGGCTGAGGTGGTCTTTGGTGGTACCCAGGGTACATGACTAGGGGCTCCCTGTGTATATGACCTGCAGCACACATGCTTCCTGCCAGCCCAGCCCCCACGTCCCTGCCCTGTGCCCCTACAGCCAGCCAGGCTGGGGAGGAATGCACCTGCCATGGTCACCAGAGCCACTTCCCTTGGAAGAATTAAGTACAAGGCATTTCATTTATGTTGTGCTGCATGGCACCCTGTGAGGAACAGGGCTCAGCATGAGGTGGGCTGTACATCCTAGTAAAATCTTTCAAATTTTGTGGGAGATAGGATGGAAGTGTAACTATAGGCAAGTGGGATTTTTCTTGCCAGGGAGGTGAACAGGAAAGAGT
>NW_010333830.1:53643-59153 GCF_000700745.2 Antrostomus carolinensis
GGTACAAGAGATTTGTAGGTCATCAATGAGACATCAGCATATAGGAAGAAGAATTGTAATTAAAAGAAAAGGAAGACAGCAGGGTGCTCTGTTTTCCTATCACAAGAGCCCTCCTTTGGGCTTGTCTGTGTTGGAAAAAGTGGAAAGGAGGTAATTGAGACCACATATCCACCGCTTCTGCTGTTTTTAGAAAAGGACATGGTGCTTATCAGCTTGTAACCCTTTAGTTGGCTTCTTTCTCCTCTCTACTTATGTGGAAAGAAGTCCAAAGGATGAAGCATCCCTTTCCATTCATTGCTACTTGGAAAAAAAACCATCTCCTGTTGTAATTGCCTGCTGCTCAATCACTGGCTCTTAAAATTATAACTTCCTTTTTATTTTCTTATTGAGTAGTAGTGGCGAGGTGCACGGGAGCATTAGTAATAGATGAATCAGAACACCAAGTATGAAGATGTATAGTAATAATTCAACACTACTTGCTTTTTTCTGATAATGGACTCTAATGATTTGGAAAGGTAAACTGGCAGATATCATTAACAATTACATACAACTTAGTTTATGACTAAATTTGTATAACAATGTCTGGCACTACTATTATGGTACTGTACTGATGTGGATATATAACTTGCACACCAGAGCTAACTTGTGTTCTACCAACTCAGAGCACAGGCACTTAAAAGCTACTTGAATGTAAAAGCTACCTATACCTAACTTAAATCTGACTGATACCTGATATGATTAACTTTGTTAGTATCTTAATGCTATCATTAACTTCTAAGCAGTGTACTTCAGCAATAGTTACACAACATTTAGGTAGCAAATAGATCTGCTGTTAGCAATTGTCTGCATAACTGTCTATATTTACTGTAATTTTGTGTTATGTGGGATATCAAACAATAAGTGCAGTTATCATGATCTTGAAAAACTCTGGCAATACAATTTATTTTTCACTACAATTCAAACAGCATCAAAACATAAAGTACACAAAATTCAGAAACATTTTCTTGTAATTATGCTGTTAAGTGTAAAAAAAAAATAAAAAAAAAATTGCAAATGTTGAATGTTTTCCAAAATGCGTCTGTGATGCCTCACTTAAAACAGTGCATTTGAAAATGTTAGAACTATAATCAACTCATCATTTCAAAGCTTAAGCAAAACCAATTGTAATTGCTAAACAAATATGTAGTGTATTTGATTGCGTAGGCAATGTATAGATTAGAAATATATGCTTTGTTGTTACTCATCTTGGATTTGTGTTGTCAGCTGCAAGACATTTCATTGCCAGGCTTTCATTCAAATTGCTATTCTTTGAATTACATCTGTTTGTTTTAGCAGGACTCTTTCAGCTTGAAACTGTTTAGAACTTTTAATAGTATTAAATGCAATGATTAATGTTGAGAGAGTAGCTTTTACATTTTTTGATTAATAGTTAGTTATCCTTGTTCATTACAAGTGCACTTGTTTTTTTGACTTGTACAGCAGGGATAGGGCAATGGTGCTTTTGCCCAAGTCAGCTGTTGAGGTGTTAGTCCAAAAAAAAGGTGTTTCTAATGTGATAAATATATAATCAGAGCAAAGACAGGATTTAGATATCTGTTGTGATGGACTACTGTCTCAGTTCAATAAATGAATTCCCTGTTCTGATGATGTCTGTAATCTGCCCATAGCAGTACTCATGGTTTACTGCTGTTAACCCTAGAAGAGCTCCATATGATGGAGATCTGATAACTTCCTTTCAGGCAAGAATGCAGTTAAAATGCATGAAATAGATGTTTTCATAGAGATCCAAAAAATGCAGGTCATTTTGTATATGTTATGTTTCTACCTGACACCTGCAGTCTAGTTTTGATGCCAGAAGGAGAGTTTATTTAGTGATTTGTTTCCTTCCTTCTGAAAACAGTAACTAAAACATTCTTTGCGTTTTACTTATTTAACCTATCTAAAGCTCTGCTTTAATTGTTAAAAATATTATTCAACAGTTCTCCCTGATAATATCCATAGGAAAAGGTGAATGTAAAAAAGATGTTTATTTGCTTAAACATCTGTGATGCTTATAGGACTGTATATGATAGAATCATAGAATCATAGAATGGTTTGGATTGGAAGGGACCTTAAAGATCATCTAGTTCCAATCCCCCTGCCGTCAGCAGGGACACCTTCCACTAGATCAGGTTGCTCAAAGCCTCATCCAGCCTGGCCTTGAACACTTCCAGGGAGGGGGCATCCACAGCTTCTCTGGGCAACCTGTTCCAGTGTCTGACCACCCTCACAGTGAAAAACTTCTTCCTAATATCTAATCTAAACCTCCCCTCTTTCAGTTTAAACCCATTTTCCCTTGTTTTGTCATTAATTGCCCTTATGAAAAGTCCCTCCCCAGCTTTCTTGTAGACCCCCTTCAGGTATTGGAAGGCCACTATAAGACTCCCCGGAGTCTTCTCTTTTTCAGGCTGAACAGCCCCAACTCTCTCAACCTGTCCTCATAGGAGAGGTGCTCCAGCCCTTGGATCATCCTGGTGGCCCTTCTCTGGACTTGTTCTAACTGGTCCATATCTTTCTTATGTTGGGAGAAAGCAATAGAGGTGAAACATCATCTGAATTATTTGCTGTTATTTGCTGTTATTTCATAGTCAAAACAAAAATGAGTTTTCATTTCCTGCTTTGTTGGCAGCCTGCTGCAGAACAGGTCATATGCTCTGGCTTTGTTTCTTCTAAGCCCCTGACACTTCTGTCTGTGGCAGAAGTTAGGTACTAATTCGTCCCTGGTTACAGCTCCTCCATTAACTACCCTAGTCACATAATTTCCCACCTGGAATTATGCAGATGATAACCTGCAGTGCCCCGTTTGTACTGTTTTTTCTGGGGAAAAAAAACATACTGAAACTGTTACTTGTCCACTTCCCCATGCTTCACAGCCAAGGTGGTAATGCCTAAAATTACACCAGCATAATAACATGCTTACATTATTCCAAAAATGGAGCAGAGAATGAAAGCCAACCCATAGTTTTATTCAGGCTTTTTCTTTTTTTTTTTAATAAAGGTTTTGAGAGTTCATAATCTCTCACAGTTCAATCTATAGGACAGAACTATAGCCAATCCTTCAAATAATTACACTTTCAGTTAGTGGGATTAGTCATCTGAGTGAAGTTACATCGTTTATATACAGGGATTGGGCCATTGGGAAGGATATAAGGAATTGGTCTCTTATGAGTTAGAACCTGTGTACAGAAAAATTATTTAATAGAAACTGCATGGTTTTAATGAAGTTTTTTATTTAAAACATTATATAGAAATGATGTAGTGTAGAGTATTCTGCTCACTCCTTTCCCTTCTTTAAGTGTGGAAAAACAGATCAAATATTACTTGCTGGCTACAAAGGACAAAATTCAAGCTGGAGCCAGTAACCAGGTAATGCTTCAGTGTTCAGAGGTAGAGACTGGAATCTTAACACTAACTATTCAGACTTCCTTTATTTAACAGCAAGTCTTCTACTTAAGAAGGAGAGATTTGAGATCCCCTGCTATATCATTTGCCCTTAAACATCCAGATGTGTTTTGTGGGTTAGGGTTTTTTGTCGTGTTGTTCCTCCTGGAAACAATAGCTATTGTTAGAATAAGTAGGACTGTTCATGTTGTGCTTTTTGTGCCATAATGGATTTTATTAGAACTGTACTAACCAATAAAGATTGCTTCGCTAGGCTATTTGCTTTGCTTGCATTATATTCCCATGTTTCTTTAAAACAAACAAACAAACAAACAGTGAAAAGGCATATATTCTGCTTCCTGGGTATATTTTGAGCCTCAGATTACAGTTACTGATACTGACTTACCTGGAGCACTGGTGTGTTGTCTTCACTAAATTAAAAAACAAAACAAAACAAAACAAAAACCTCAAACCCTTCTCTTTTTTGGTGTAAAAGTTTTTATCTGTGGTATATGGAGTTTTCATTGTCTTTTTAGGAATGAAATTCCATTCATTTTTAGGACATTACCTTCCACAATTAATGGAACTTATATCTATGGGTTTTTCGGAGATGGACTGCATATACATAAACTGAGAGGAGAAATAAGCTTTCAGTGGTGCTTGCTGATTTACATAAGAGGTGGACTATGACTTACCAGTTCTTCAGGGAATTAATAAATATGTTGCACTTACTCTTCTCAAATTGAAAATACATTATACTCCTTGACCACATGTAGTTATGACACCCTTTGCAGTCAAAGGTACTCTAGGAGGTAGGATGCCTTTAATGCTCTTCCAAAAAGATATGTTGCCATACAATTGACATCAAAGGGCTAGGACTGTATGACACAGGCTAACTCCTTTTTTAAAAAAAAACAACCAAACAAACATGGCAACAAAATGCAAAGAACCTTTTAAAAGAAAAAGTTCTATTTCTGGGTTTTGTCCTTTAATGTATATATTACACTGTGTGTTATTCAGATTTGATACCACCAGGTATTACTACAGACTAAAATTGTTTTCAGGGACCCTTTTTCAGAACTCAGCAGTTGAGAGCCCCTTTTCTGGTACTTTCAATTCAGTTATTCATAAAATCCTGCTTATTGTAGCAGTAAAAATAATGAATTCTGGATGGCAGGTAGCCTGGTTGGGTTTTTTTGGCAGGAGCTCGCCTATTAATACTCACACCCGCAAAGTCTATACTACATATTTAAATTGGTTCTCACATTGCGACAGGCTTTCTCATCTCATGTGCAATGTTGGAAATGCAGCCATTCATGGCACCAGTCTTTCACCCTTAAGACAGCATCTCCTCTTACTATCATTGGAGCATTTTCTTGGAGACCATTGATTTATGTATTTTGGAGGGGGGAAGGGAGGAAATCGAGTAACTTTTTCAGTCTGCCATCCTAAAAATAGCTCTTCCTGAGGGAAAAGTCTCAGAATTTCCAGTCAGAGGTTACAGAGATCTTGTTGAAAGAATTATATGTGCAAGAACCAGGGAGAGATGGAGATTTAACTGAAAACTAGTCAAACAAAAAATCCACTGACTTGTTACTGCTCAGTAAGTAAGAACATTATTCTTCCACAAGGGTTCTCTGTGTTAACTGGTTAAAAAAATGTTTTTCTTCTGTATGATGAAGACTGTGGAGTCTTCCTTCCACTTTATTTGCTGCCCAGATTTCAAGAAGGTACTTCCTCCCTTCCTGTCTCCCTTTCATTCTTGGACAAGAGCCCTGAACAGTGTTAAACTGCTGTACATGTAGTCAGGTGAGAAGGATTGTCTGTGCCGGCTTTGCAGCTTTGTCCTCTCTGGCAGCTTTGCAGAAGTGGCTAGCTACTTCTTTCCTATGACTTTCACTTGCAAGTGCTAGAAACTCCACCTGCTCATTACCTCAGTGGGTTTTGTAATGTGCAGAATCATAGAATAGTTTGGTTGGAAAAGACCATTATGATCATCTAGTCCAACTGTAAATGTAGCATTGCCAAGTTCACTGCTAAACCATGTCCCCAGGTACCCCATCTACACGTCCTTTAAATGCCTCCAGGGA
>NW_010333831.1:0-4825 GCF_000700745.2 Antrostomus carolinensis
CTCCTTACCCTTGCCCCCAATTCTCTCTGCTATCCTCTGTCTGGGGGGAGTGAGCAAGTGGCTGGGTTTGGCTGGCAGCCCAGTGCTAGGCAAGTGCTAGTCCAGTGAAACCATCACAATACAGCAGAGGATTCAAGGATTTAGTGAGAAAAATAAAGCAAATATAGCTGACAATCTTTAAAGATGCTGGTGATGCAGACAACCCATGCAGATTCCCTTGATGCTGCTCAAAGTACTATCTCCTCTGTATGTTTTCTTCTGCACTGTGACTTGACAGGCAGGTGGGTTGGCATCACCTCTCATTAACTGCTTTGTGCTGTTTGCACTCTTCTGCCTGTGCAGACACAAAGGTCTTGCCTCTGACAGGGAGCTGACATCTGAATTTCCTACTGGAAGTGAGCAAGTGCTGTTGGTTAGGAAGGAAAAGAAAAAGAGAGTGCAAGTCAGGATGCTACTGAAGCGAGATTTCTGAAGGGGAGGAGCAGGAATAACTGATTTTTCAGCTTGCTGTTAATTCTTATAAATGGAAAAGTTCTTCAGACTGACCTGGATGTTTTTTCCCCTTCGAATATACCAGTGAAGAATAATAAAAAAACCAAAACCAGATCAGAACAAGTAGGAATTTTTTGTTTAGTTTTTAATTCCCTATTTTTTAAGTAAAAGTCATGGAAAATCACAACATGCCAAATGTTGCATGATAAATATCAATATACTGTAAATGAAAAGCTATATAAAAATCCTCTTTGATATAATTATCACCTTAGTTTATCTCCTTATATCTCTGTAAAGCTAGAATAACAAAGTAGGGGTCAGATATTGCAAAGTGATAGAACATAAATATTACATGTATGCGCAAAACTGAGGCAAGTCAAGCACTTGGAAATGTGTTTTGAGCTCAGAAAGGTCTAAGAAAATAGATGGTTTATTAGCTTGCACTTGCTAACAGAAATCACATGGACTAATTTTAAAACTGATAAGAAATCTTTATTATGGTACAGAATTTTAGGTACAACAAAAACAAGCTGACTAATTTTAAAACTGATAAGAAATCATCTTTATTATGGAACCCGGTACAGAATTTTAGGTACAACAAAAACAAGCTATGTAATGCACATTAGAAACTTGGTAAATCTCTGTACAAAGTCAACTCTCTAAAGATCTGCTAATGCATAGATACTAATGACAATCTTGTGACAAAGAAAAAAGAACAGACAAAATTAAGTAATAAATAAAAGAATCCTAGACAATGGGGTTTTTTGGAGCAGAATCAATCAGTTTAATAACTAAAAAGAATAACCAGATTTTATTGTTGTCTGGGCTTTTGAGAAAGGGTGTAGGTGTGTCATCCATGGAAAGTATTCACTCACACTTTAAATCCTACATTGGCAACCAGAGCAACAAGTTGATATTTGAGGAGACACTCTATGGACTATGTCTTGGTCATAATGGTACCTCAAAATATTTCTTCTAATGCAGTATCTAAAGCTAGATCTAAAGGCAGTGGAAATTGTTTTGTCAATTTGTTGGGTTTTTTTCACTGAATCAATCAGAATGCCACCAAACTAAGGTAGTCATTAATCTAAATTGTCCTCTCATCCTCAGCCCACTTCCAAACCAACCCTAATCCAAGAACTATGCTTTAAAATTCGATTATAAATTTTCCAACTAGATACAACTTTTTTCTTTTTTCTTTTTTCCTTTTTCTTTTTTCTTTTTTCTTTTTTCTTTTTTCTTTTTTCTTTTTTCTTTTTTCTTTTTTCTTTTTTCTTTTTTCTTTTTTCTTTTTTCTTTTTTCTTTTTTCTTTTTTCTTTTTTCTTTTTTCTTTTTTCTTTTTTCTTTTTTCCCCAAAATACTAACTTTTTTGTGCATGTGGTTTTTGTGATTTTTTTTCCTTAGGAAAAAGTTTAAATGTTTCACTGAAACGCTCCAAGTCAAAACAAAAAGGAAATATTCCTACAACAAATCTGACAAAATAATCTTATTTTTTTCTTTTTTTCCCCAGACAACGACTTAAAGAGCAATAGAAGTGCCTAAGGATGGACATCTGGCTCCATTTGTGATACTCAAGGACATTATGCCTGGTTTCCAGCTGCCTCTGCAGAAGGACACAAAATCTCTGTTGAGGTTTAACCCCAGGAGGGAGCTCAGCCCCAAACAGCTGCTCACTGACCTCCATCCCTACACACCCCTGATGGGATGGGGAAGAGAATTGGAAGAGTAAAAGTGCAGAAACTCATGGGTTGAGATAAAGACAGTTTAATAGGAGCAGCAAAAGTCACACGCACAAGCAAAGTAAAACAGGGAATTAATTCACTACTTCCCATCGGCGGGCAGATGTTCAACCATCTCCAGGAAAGCAGGGCTCCATCACACATAAAGATGACCTGGGAAGACAAATGTTATAATTCTCAACATCTCCCCTTCCTTTTTTTTCTTCCTCCATTACAATCTCTTAACTGCAGTGCTGTATCCATCTCTCTTGTGGAGATCTCTGAGATACCCCTGGACATTGTCAGAGTGATTAGACATCCACTTGTTCATGCCTGAACTGTTCCACTACTGTGAAAAGAAATGTCAGGAAAAATGGTTTGATCAGCAATAACTGAGGAAAAAAACCCCCCCAATCTGTCTTTGGGGAAGGGGAAATCAGGCTTTCTAATGACTTCCAGGCACTGGAACAAAATCAGTAAGGGGCAGGAAAATGTTGTGGTATAGAGCATTTTAAAATAAAACCACTCTCTAGCCCCTTCAACAGTTTCATGGAAGATGATTCACATGATCCCTGCCTAATGGTGGGCCCCTACCTGTCTTCCCCCAAAAGATTCTGAAATCCGATGTCCCATTCCAGCCACTCTTGACAAAGCAAGAGGCTGAATAGCATTACTTTTTGACCATTTTAATGAAATAAGGAATCGTATACTAAAGCATGACCTCTTTAGTGCTCTAAATTGAGGGAAAGAACAATGTATGAGACCAAAACTTATAAGAAATTGCAGAAACCACGTAAGAGTTCAAATTTTGAGGTTCATTTTAATTAAAAAAAAAAAAAAAATTCTTCATTGTTTCCATTAGTCACAGAGCTATCTGCGTTATACAGGATTTAAAAGATCTAAAAGGTGATTTTATTTTGTCCAGGAAGCACTTCTGGTATAGAAAGAGATCACATAGCACTGTCATATAAATCAGCAAATAAAACTTGTTTGTAAAGTCACCCTTGTTATTAATGAAAATGGTGGAAATTATTTCATTTGTGTTTGCACTCAGGCACTGCTGTTTCCTCTGCCCAGTTTGGTGGGGATGTTTGGGGGGAGAAGAGAGGAATAGACCCAGTGAGTCATTTTTAAGCCATTAATTGGGGGGGGGAGGGGAGGGGATGTATTTCTGTCTTTACACTAATGTGTGGTATTCTTTGAGAGGAACAGTCATTCTTTGAAAAATGAAGATTTGGATTGACTGAATCGTTTGGTGCAATAATGCTAATTTCATAGTTTTCCTTCAGGTGAATAAACATGAAAATTAAAAGTAAAGAATAAAGGGCTTCCATATTCTAAAATATAAAAGATTTATTTTTATTTTTTTAATTCAGAGTAAGTAATTGCTCCAAAATTTGGGGCTTTTTTACTTGGTCTTTTGTAATCTTTGAGAAGTTTTCAACCTTTAGATTTGAAGAGATCAAGAAAAGCTTCAGATCTAGATGAAATATTGTACAACCATTCAAAAATACCAGGAAATACCAGGGCAAAAATACCAGGTGCATTCACATTTGACTTTTAAACCAAAACTTTTCCTAATTTCTTAGTAATGAAAACTAAACACAAAGTCAGTTATTTATATGGCTGTATTTGCACACAAATACCACTGGCCATGAAATCAGTTGTGCTTCTCAAGTCCTAAGTGCAGTGAATCTGACCTGTGCCTGCCTATATAACTCTCTACGCAGAAGTGCTTGTAGAACTTTGTGATCGTGAGTTGTAAGCACAGATTTGGGCATGACTCAACTACGATTTAGTTCAACTACCATTTAGTCCTGTGGCTTGTTCTTCTCTTCATAATATCACTGCTTCAGAGGAGAATGGAGGGAAACTGCTCCCAATACAGGAGTTTACACAGTCAGGGGCAAACCTTCTTCACTGGGAAAGGTCAGTTTGTGTCCAGACAGATTGAGGAGATGGCTACTTCAATTTATTTCCCAAGATGTGTGAATGCACTAAATATATATTTATTTCTTTGTAGGGAGAACTGAACCCCCACGAGCCCTCTGCATCCTGCATCATTAGGTGACCACAGAGAACATCTGTGAGCCCATTAGAATCCTCTGAGAAGGATATTCAAAAAATTCCTATGTTAAAGAGCTCTCAAGTTTGGGGTCTGGATTGGATGTTACTATGAGGAAGGCTAAAACTCCCTCAACACATGAAGGCTAAGTGCCTCTAGGAACCAAAAGAATAATTAAAAAGAGGAAAAAAAAAATAAAATCATGTGTTTATGAAGTTCTGTCTCATTCTGTCCAGAGATTTTTACAACTTGGAAGTTGCTACTTATATTTTTATAGATTTTCTTTGAAATGTAACTCTATGGAACACACTTAAGATACTCAGCTTTGGAAAGGGAAACTCAGGGACTCAACCTTGCTCCCTTTGACTGCTAACGTTGTGCTTTCCATTAAAGGACCAAAACCCTGCCCTGAGCTCAGAAAACTCAGTCCCAACACCACAGTGCTCCAGTGAGCCAGATCCTGGAGATATCAATTATCTTTTGCAAAGCTGTGAACAAAATCAAAAACAACCCCCTAAAACAAAAACAACAACAAAAAATAACACCCCC
>NW_010333832.1:0-41209 GCF_000700745.2 Antrostomus carolinensis
GGGGGGAAGGGGGGAGGGTGGAAGAAAGAGAAGTCTACTGTGCTTGTATTGCTTCAACTTTTCCTTCTAATGGCTGCGATAATGCCTTTAACCCTTCCGTCTCTCCCTGTTCTCTACACCTCTCTACCTGTTCTGACTTCTACTGGCTCTGATGCGGGGGTAAAGCTGCGCTTTTTTTTTTTTTTTTTTTTTTTTTTTAGTGTACAGCTTGTGATTGTAGAGAGAGCAGGGATCCTTTATCATACTGATGTAATCTTCGGTCTCACATCCCAAAACATTCAGTGGCTAAGAGGGCAATGCAGTGGTTTGATTTTTGGTGAGTTAAGCTGTTTCTGTTTTCTCCTTTTTCTCTCCCACTTACAGGGTCTGAGGGAAAAATAGTTACTCAGTAATCCTATTGCATTCGCTACTGTCTGCTTCAAATAACTATGCTTCTAGCATCTTACATTAAAATGTTCATTTTGTTTTCAAAGACAGAAAAAAAGAAGATGATACTTAGAGTGTGCTTAGGATACATGTATTTATATATATCTCTATGGAAAAATATTTATCTAGATAAAAATGGATTTTGATATCCTGCAGATTATTCACAGTAATATATATTTATGTACAGCAGTGGAGGTGTTTACAGCATATTAAAGAATGCTTCCTCCTGTAGTGAATGTTTCCTTCTCTCTTCCTTGTTTTTTGCCTATATATACTAGTAATGTTTAGTCAAGAAACTAGACTAACCTTGGCTGTATTGGGTGTCCAAAACATCCTGAAAAACCTCTGCACTGAGGGAAGTTCTCTGACTAAAAACATTGTGCTTCTTGTAGCAAGAAGGCATCTATAAAGTGTTTGTTGTACTAAGCAAACACCAAATACCTTCACAAGGCTGAGACAAAGACTGAATAGAATCTGAAAAGAGCACCTGAGAGTCACTCAGAGTGCCAAATATTTGCACTTAACAGCTAATCACAAACTAAAAAAAAAGATATATGCTGTACCAAATTAAAGGGAATTTTATCCACATAGGCAATGTTTTCCTGTTGGATGAAGAAGTGAACAAACAGATCCTGTCATTCCTGACAATGGGAGTGCAGCAGTTCCACAATGGTACCAGATGCAACTTTCACCTTACTTACTGCACCATCCAAATTATTACATGCATACAAGACATCTAACATAGCTGCAGAGATCTCTTTCACAGAACTATTGTCATCTGACTGGAGAACAAACCTTTTGTCTACATTTTAGCATTTATTTGTTTTATAATTGTGTGAGTTCCTATCATTGTTTATGAAAACAAGGGAGGCATTTTCCCATGGTAATGGTCTATTCCACTGATGTCATACCTTAAACATAGCAATAATTCTGTGTAAAAAATAAGTTCAATTAATCAAATATTATTTAAATTATTAAGATGATCTCCCAAATAGGAAAACAATTATGTTACCTGAAAAAATTTCTATTACCACAGAGTTTTAATTACTTTAAAGGAGGTCATGATGGATTTAATCAAAATCAAAGAAAACTGGCAAAACAAAAGAAAAGCACAAGAAAAGCACCACTTTAAAGGTGGTGGACCTAAATTATCTGAAGTAGTCAAGGACTGTGAGTGATTCAGTGATTAGACACACACTATAGGGGTCTTTACAGGTTCAGATGATGAATGTTTCAATAATTTATATGAAAGAAATCAGATCCTTTTCAGATGGGCAGCCAAAATCCTAAGTCACTCCTGAAAATGAAGGGTGATTATAGGATTCACTTCAAACCCATGTACGTCATTAGTAATCAGTTGAAATTACAAATTAGAGACATATTATCAGGAGACAAGTTAAATGTAAATTAGACAGGAGGAAAAAGAATCTAAGCAGCATCACCTGGTTTAGAAGGAAAGCAGACAACCAAAATAGATCATTTTTTATTCTCTGTTTTACCTATTCCAATTCAAGACACTAGATAAGTAAATTTAATTTTATCAATTTGTAATTTAGAAACAATAATAATTCTCACAAATATCTTGTAGGCAATGGAACAAAGGAAATCTGAAATTACTGGCACAGGGAAGTACAAAATAATATATAAAGTTGTTAAAATATCAAAAGAGGGGATATATTTATTAGGAAATGAATTTAAGTGAAAGAATCCTAAAACTTGGTTACGTTTAGTATTTTTACTTTTTTCATATGCTGCAACAGGCCATATGATTCTCCAGTAATTGAAGCAGAAAACAGAAGCAATCTATGTCATGTTGTCAACATTAAATTTCAAAATTATTGATGTTGCTTGTCCACAATCAACCATGGTGTATGAATCTGGGCAGTGAATGTCTCTAGTTACCTTGAGTGAAATCTCTGTCTTTTGTGCTGTAGGAGTTTTAATATAGCCTAACTTATGTGAGAAACATCAGTTGTTCTTTATAGCATGAATTATATGATTTATGTGAGGTTTGTACTTGCTCTTTTCCCCTCTTTCAATGATTTTAACTGATGAGTCATCACTGGACACTCTACCAGGTCAGAGACAGAACATCCATGCATAGGGAAATGACTTTTCAAACAAGTCAAAGAAATATAACAATGAAAGACCCATATATGCTGCCTTGAACTTAAATTTTGTAGTTCATCTTGTATCTTATTACTACTTCAGTACATGTTCCAGATCAAGCGCTCCTTCAAAACCATGAACAACTATGCAGGTTCACCACTCTGCTCAGCTTACAGACCCCAGGTCTACACATCTGTTTTAGCTGTTAAGGAAAACAGAGGCTATAGAGGTTATGAGTCCAAGCTCAATAAAGTTTAGAAATGAAAGCTATTGTGCTGCCAGTCAGCAATGAGTTTGGAGTGCTTTGGTCCCACAAAGACATGCACTGGTATGGACTGTCTTGCCCACCAGGAGGGTGGTCAGCTGGTGACTTATGTCTCTTTATGAGACCATGACTGAGACCATGACCGAGGCCACTCTTCATGAGACCATGACTATCCAACAAGCTCAGTTAAAAATGAAAATGAAAAAAAGTAACTTTTTTATATTTTGTTTGGTATTATTTTGTTTGATTGTTTGAGATTTTGATAATTACCATTATTTCAAAGATTTGTTTACTGTTTCAAGGGAAATTTTGCATTTTCTGATGAAATTTCTGATCTATAAAAGTTAAAAAAGAGGTTGGTTTTTTCACTGAGGACTGCTGTTTCTCAAAAGTATTGGAAGAGAAAGGACACCTTCCCCTTAGGGCAGCTAGGTTCTGGCTTGGAGAAGCAGAGTCCCTCTCTTACTGCCAGGGTTCCTGAGTGGTGCTGCATAGTGTCTTACATAAGATGTTTCGCAGATGGTCAGTAACAGTGTGCTTCTCATTTCTGAATGCCCACCTCCCGATCCTGGAGGTTGAGAGGAAGAAGCACTGAGCAGTCACTTTTGCAATTAAAGTGAATGGGTTCTGTCCTTGAAGTGCAAATTTTTACAAAATGTGACAAAAAACCATGGTCTGGGTAGTTCAGCATTGACTGTTGCCTATGTGCCTTTGCTATTTGTCTGTAAAGTGGGATATATTATCCTGTTACTTTGGAGAGATTTTTGTTAAGATAAATTAACCTTCATGAAGCTCACAGAGCTATGCGTGATGAGCACCATAGGGAAGCCCATCAGGAAACGAATAATTCTGTCTTCAGCTCAGAGTTTGAGTGATATGGATGGATGAAGCCTAGGGACACACACTGAACAATAAAAATAGCCAAAATATCAAAGACTTGTTCATTACTTGAACTCCATTCTTCACATACCCTGAATGAGGTCAGGGAGAGGCTCTAGAAAAAAACCCCGCGTCATGATATTTTTAAAGACTTCATGATGTTGCACATGAAGGAAGGCAAGGTCAATTCTTGCTTTGCTGCCCCTTGAGTACTTGATATTGTAACAATGCTCTTTCAATACAGCTTTTTACGTATAGTGAACATTTTATAGCTCTCTCTCTACCATTCTCTCTCTCTACCATTAGGTAGCTTGGAGGAAAACTCACACAACCTTAAAATGGAACTTTGGGCATCAATCCAAATGCTTTTTTCCTGGTTTTCTCTGTTTTTTATTAGACAAAAAGCAAACAAAGAAAAAAAAAAGAAAAAAGCTGTTTTAAGCACAGTCTGTACTCTGGGTTTATGGAAAACATATGAAGATCAACATTCTATGCAGAAAGCCTTGATACTCTATTACTCTTCTTATGAACCTCCTAATTTTATGAACCCCCAATTGGTTCATACCCAGAATAGTGTAGGAGTATCTTTACAGTATGATAAATTCACATTTTTGGCTTAAGAAAGTTTTGAAAAACTTGAGTTCCTAAATTGCTTAGGCTCATATAGTCAGAGTTTTTCAGCAAAACAAAAAAAAAAATAAGATGCACAAATTCTATTGTAGTATATGATATTGTTGACCTATGAATATTGACTGCAGCTTTTCTAAATTCAAGCTTCACTGAAATTTCAAATTGACTTCCTCTTTTTTTGCACCTTTACATCTCTAAGGATGTTGGTCCCAAACGCAGTAATAGTTGGAAGGTTCTCTTGGAAGAAAGGCACACTGGAGAGCAGTACCATGGCTGGGCTGTTTTGTTCACACTACTCAGTGTGCAGTTAGTAAAGGGTGTGTTCAAGAGTGTAGTGGTTTAACTTGGATGGGAGCCAAACATCACACAGCTACTTGCATCCCTCCTTGCCCCCCACCCAGGGAACAGGGGAGAGAATTGGAGGGGTAAATGTAAGGAGACTCATAGGTTGAGATAAGAATAATTTAATAATTGGAATAAAATAAACTTTAAATTATAATATAATTATAGTTATAATATATATAAAGTGATGCACAGTACAATTACTCGCCACTCAGTGATGGAAATTCTGAGGGAGTGAAAAGGAACCTGAACCTGGAACTGCAATTGTGGAAGACCAAGCCCAAGTGATTCCTGAGAGAATTCTCAGCTTTCTGATCAACCCTCATTAATATACTCAACATGACATGATATGATATGGGATATCTCATTGACATATCCAAATGTCACTTTTAGGGTTTACTAATTACTACCCTTCACCCCTCCCCCTGCCCCGCATCAGTCCTTTATACCTGCAGGCTAGCAAAACACAAAGTCCTTGGACTGCCAACAACAATTAAAAAACATGAGTATGTTATCAACATTATTCTCATAACAAATCCCAAACTGAAACTATGCTCTATTCTAGCTACTAAGAAAAAAAAGTTAACCCAATCCTAGCAAAAACAGGACAACTAAGTTAAAAAAATGGTGACTGCTGAAGAAAACTGTCAAGCTGGTCAGATAAAAGACGTTGTTCCTTTCTTTGAACTGTGCTAAGGCCAATCAAACTCTGTCCATTAAAGAATTAACAGGTTTTTGTGGAGGTAGCCCCAAAATTTACTTGATTCCTTAAGATCTGGTAGTTTGATGAAAGAAAAAAAATATTATCATAGGGCCCAAAGAGCATAGTTAATTTTCTTGACAGAGTGACAAAGGAATACCTCCCTGGATAATTTATCTTTCTAACTTTTTCAGTTTGTTGTTTTTCCCTACCCTCACTGGCATGGGCATATTGAGTGCAACTGGACACTGAAATAACAGGAAAGAAAGCGAGGAGTTGTTATGTGGGTGGTTTTTGTTTGTTAGTTTGTTTTTTAAGTTTGAAGTTTTACAATAAATTATGGAAGTACAGAGTAGCCTTAGGGAAAAACTTTTTGTGCAAGACAAGTTCCTTATTTAGCACTTGAAAATAATTTTATCTGTTGTTGTATGGTAGGTGTTATCTGTTCCTTTGTTTTTGAAAGAAAATCTACTTATTGAAATAAGTCTTTATGAACAACACTGCTCTGTGGTCATTTTTGTTAACTTGCAATTTCTAATTGTCAGTTCAGCCTTGAGGATGTGTACAAGTTGTACAAATTTAACTGCCTTACAGGCTTATTAATTTCTACCCACCATAGCAGTTGCATGTCAGAAAAATCCCAATCCATATCCAAATCCAATCATGACTTTGGTGTCTATATTAAGCTTTTAATCTATGCTATGCCTAACTCTTTTGCGGACAGTTATTTAGGGAAGGAGACAGTGAGGGATAGCTGAAGATAGGGACAGTTGTTTGCAACTTTTCCCAGCAAGCTGGGAAACTGGAAACTGGAAACTGGGGGAGCCAGTGCAACTTGCATAGAAGCCAGACTGTGGAAAACACTGTTTGATCATTGTCTGTCTGTAGTCAGCTCAGGTAAAATCACTGGACACTATTTGTGATTATTCAGAAAAGCATGAGGCACCTACAAAACTTTTCATCTGCAGAATTCAGTTCCTTTTAGCTATTCCCCAAATGCCCTTATGCCTTTTTAAAAAAAAAAACAACAAACCCCAACAACAACAAAAAAGTATCCTTCACAAAATCATGCAGTGATGTACATCTAGCTTGAAAAGAGAGAGCTCTCTGGTTTCATAAAACTGCAATCTTTCATTATGCTGCTGATGAGAGCAAATATAAGAATTTCAAAATAGAGCAGACTGCTTGTGTCAACAATGGATGTTGTACATTCCTTTGAGGTAAGCCAGTGACAATGCAAAATGCCTACTATAATGTCCTTTCAACACACTGGAATACTTCATAGAGGAAATGTTGAAAAACAGTAGGATAGTTTCTGCTATTTGCATACCAAATTATTTGGGTTTTTTTCAGTAAACAAATCCACTTTCATCATTTTAACTAGAGATTTTTCTTTTGTTCTAATTTTTATGTGGTTCAGTGAGATAGCTACCATAGCAGTTTCAGCCTGTGAAAGGAATTATTTTCTTGGGAGAGAAAAGGCAAGACCGTCACCATTTGTCTTTGGGCATTATCTTACCACATTTGCCTGCCTATGAGACAGTAGCTTTCAAGTAGGCTCGATAATTGTGAGGGTATCTTCACAATGCAGGATCAAGAAGCCAAGGGGGACTAAGAAGCTTCACAGATTATTGCAAACTGGGAAAGTTTTTGTTACAAAGGTAGCTGGTAAGCAGGCACAGATCAGAACCTAGCTTTCATCTGAGCTTTGTTAAAAAGAAACTATAAAATCTTTGACATACTCATCTTAGAAACAATCTGATGTATCCTCATATTTTTTTTTTTTTTACATTTTATGAAGTCTTTCTTGTCCAGTGAATTAGTAAAAACAGGTTCCACTGCTTTTGCACACATCCACACTCCATAAACAAAATTACATCCTTGGGATGATGTATGAGTAGGGATGAAAAATTTGCACCATGGTACAATAAATCCCTCATTCTAGGTAGCATCCTTGGAAGCAGTCCACAACCCTGAGGGAAATGACTTTTTCAGTAATTATTTACCAGATATTCATTTTCTACAATATTCAAAATGGAATTTAAAATAGCAAAAAGCCTGTAATTTTGATTGTTTGACCCTACTTTGAAGGGACATATTAATAACAAATAAATAAACTTTTGATTGGCTAGGTACAAGTATTTATCATCTTCTGTACAGGAAAAATCTTAAGGACTATTCATGATTCTGCATTTTGACAACACAATTATTAATTAGAAGCTTAAAGATAGAAGTGGATCCATATTGAATTGTGAATATGCGCGTGATTAAATGTTAGGATTTGTTGATTGGAAATGATTGATAGGTTGCTTTGTTTTTCAGGATAATTTATAAGTAAGATTTAATTTAATAATTTTTTTTTTTTTGGTTGATTGGTTGTTTTTTGATAGGTTTTGTTTTAGGACTATAATTTGGAATATTGCTATACAAAATAAGCCATAAAATAAAACAAAATGAATTTTTACTGGGTTAAAGTACTAAAATAACTTCCTGTCTCGAGGAGACTCTTAGTATATCCCCATTTTCAGTTTGACACAAGGCTGATTTAAATTGATGGGAATCTTTTATTTAACTTCAGTGGCCTAGGATTCACAGTTTCTCTAGCTGATAAAGAATAGTGTTGACCATATAAAAATCCTATCTGTCTCACTCACTTGCACATTGTCTATGTGCTTCTCAGAATCAAACTCTTAAATTATTCTCAGAAAAAGCATTCTCATGTAAAATAACTTTTCTGTGTTGGTTAGTCAATCTGCCAAAGTTTGACACTTGTGAGGTCAGGAGATCCCATATTTTTGGACTATGACGAAAAAACTTTCAGGAGGTACCAGGCTTGTTCAGAACTCCCATCTAATTGAACTGGAACAAATTCTTTGGTATCTTTTTAGTCACTGCCTGTTTTTTTTTTCACTTATTCTTAAGCATTCTTGTTTTTTTAGGGTAACACAGTGTTAGATATCTAAGATATACCATTTGCAGGTAAGTAGTTTTTTCAGTACTTCTTTCCTCACCTAGATTACTAGCTTGTGATCTGGACAAGGTAAGAAAAAAATGACCTGAAATAAAACTTCTGAAACTTTGTAGATTCATTTTTTTTTCTTTTCTTTTGTTCTTTTTTTTTGTGGATTTGTTGTTTTTTGGGTTTTTTTTAATTTCATCTCAATAACAGGGGAAATGCTGTGATACAAGAAATACAAAAAGACACACACCAACTCTAACACTGTAGAACAAGTATGACTGTAGGTGCCCTTCTCTGAAGCACTTGTGAAGGATATAATTCAGAATCCAGGAGGGGAGACCTATGAGAGGAGACTGAATTCAGACACAGCATGCTGTGTAACCAAACAAGAGAGTGTTTAATATTCCTAACAGTAAGGTGGTACCACTTAGGATGTTGAAAAGTAACACATGGTGGGGCATATCATTAAGTGAAGCCTGAAGAATAATTATGCAAGTACAGCTCAGCATAATGAGGAACTAAGGTTGGAGTTTTTTAATATCATATTTTGACATGAAGTACAAAATTGAAATGTGACACTAATGCATCTGTTGGAAATGGAAGGAACCTGCAGTTACAGGCATTTCAAAGAAAAATACTATTTTTACTTTCTGTGGAATAATACTAGTCCATATTTTATTTAAGTAAAATATTTTTTTATTTATTAAGGGCTTGATATAATTTCAGAAGAGGAATGTGAGAATTTCCATTGATCTAAATGGAAACTGGCTCCTTCCCTCTGTTGGAATATTTGTATTTGTCTCTGTAGCCATATAAATAGAATATCACAATTACTCTGAAAACTGCAATGCATACCAGTTAAAGCCAAGTTTCTGGGCTGTTCAGAAGATATTGTAAACTGAGGATTTAAGCATGAGCCTGTTCATGAGGGACAACTCTGGGGTTGGCACAACAGCAGCTTTTTGCAGCCATTGCAGAAAATTACAAGAGAGTTTAATTAATACAGCATTTGGAAGAGTGAAAAGATGTCTGTCCAAGATAATTCTCTAATTCTGAGACCTAGCTTGAGTGGCAGTGGGTTTTTCTCTCACTACATGGGGTGTATTTTAAAAGGAGAACAAGAAGGTTTTTGAACTTCATCCTTGTTGGTGCTATTGCAATTTAGGCACAGGTGTTATGAAAGTAATACCTCTAAGCCATGCTTTGCTCATGCTAGTTGGATCTTTAACACTGCTCTGAAATAGGGGAGCAATCCAGCTGCTTATGCTAAAGGTGTCTAATTCTGTTACTAGGTTCCCTAGACTATCCCAGGTGTTGGCATGGGGTTGGCAGATGCACAACAGAACTTAGAGTGATTCTACATCTCTTTGAGAGTGCAACTAGAGATGCGTCAAAATATCGCAAGATGCCATCTCTGCTTCAGCAACCAGTGCCCTCATAAGTTTGCATAGTTTCCTCCATTCTTCCACAAAATACAAGTCTAAGAGAAGGTCATTAAAATTCATCAACACTCATTCAAACACTTAACGGGATGCAAAATGGAATATGAATATATAAATCTATGCAAAATCAAAAGAAATCATGGTGGAAAATAATGTTTTCTGAGAATGCTGTTGATTCTCCACTTAAATCCATGATATTAAGTGTGAGCAACACAGGAAAGTTTTGGGAAAATCTTCTGATCAAGGGATTCTGCCTTCTGTTTCTCTTAGATTAAAAATTTTATATATTTATTTTACTCAGGAAGATTTTGGTAAGGTTTTGGTAGAAATATTTATCTCTTTAAACTGTAAAATCTTCACTTCTTGGTGCCAGGAGACATGTCAAGCCATTGGTGTTTCACCCTGAAGTCAAATGGTGTCTTGCACTCCAAATAGTCTGATTGTATAATTTCATATCAGTATTCTCTAAATGATTAGAGAAACAATTTTGAATTTAAGAAAAAACTAGGACTCTGAGTTCGCATCTCTGTACAGGCTCCTTCAGCATTTGGAAATTGCCATCTAAGGAAGTCTTTTGTATTTAATTGTTTTCACTGATGTCCACTAGAGGTAACTTGCATTTATCCACCAGTAGTGACTGGCTTGTATTGTTACAAAGTAATGTTAAGAAAATCTGAATTATTGTCACAGTACCTAAGGGAGAAAGCAATAAAACAAAATGTCTTTTGCATTTAGATATAGAACACACTGATTTGATTGAAGATAATTTAAAATATAATTTAAAAATTAATTTAAATTTTGCTTGGAAAGCAAACACAGGGATAAGGGGATCAAAACACAAAATCATTTAGATCTCTACAAGTAAAAATGTATGTCACTTGTTTTAGAAAAGAAGTTGGCTAACCCTGCTGTTCATGTCTGACAACCTGACCCATAAACATTAGGAAGAAGCCACCTGCCAAGAATGTTCAATTTACATTGCCTGCCACATCTTTACAGCTGGAAGAGAAGATGCCTGAAAGCTTTTTTTTTTTTTTTTTTCCCCCTTAATAGCAAGGGAAAAGCCTGCCTTCTCTTGAATCTGAAGTAGGACAGTGAGTCATTCTAGTTCTTTATACTGTAAAGTTGTTGGCATTGCAGAGGACAGTTTTGTACTATAAAACCAAAGGGAGCGTTTCAGGTGTAATTTTCTCCACTGCTGGTGTAAGTACTGCAATGGTAGTTACTGCGTAATGCACAGCGCTGCTACACAAGTTGACCCCTGGGGAGCATTTAGTAAATTGTAACAGTCTGTGAAAGCACAAAGCCAAGAAAGATGGACTTTCCTTCTGAACACACTGATCTGATTCCTGCAGGTACCTCAAGGAGCTGTAAGGAAGTTAAAAGCTGCCCAAGAGCAGTAACAATTCTTGTGCTTAGTGAGAGAAGATGGTTCCATCCTTGGCCTTGAAAAGCACGAAGTGGTGCTTGCAGAGTGATGCCTTCTCCTTGCAGCCCACAGGAGGGATGCAGGGGCAGAGAGCAGGGTGACTTTCGCATTATGTCTACTGCAGGCTTTTCTGAAATCGTACAGATTTCTCAGTCTGTCACTGTTCCAAAGCACGTGCTGGCCCTACCCATTAGCTGTGTGGATTTCTCTGTTCCAAAAAGAGTAGAGACACTCAATTAAATAAAAATAACTGTCAACAAATAAATAAAGGGCCAGCCTCCTCGCCGGTGAGATACTTTAATACATTGATCTGAAATGTCCATGAAGTATTGGGAAACAGCAACCGACAGTATGAAATTCTTCCCCTTAGTGAACTATCTAGGTGCCAAAATGCAGTTTTATTAACTGATGACTAAAAGCTAAGGTTCAGCTTGGTGATTAGATCCCATCAAGAATACATTCAGAGGAGCTCAGCTCTGATCCTTGTGCTGGCACTGACTTTCTCCATTTCATTGGGACTGATGCATATAATTAGAAGTCCTTTATCTAAGTTTAAGCTAAGGATAATAACTCTCTTTAAAGCACTCTAGAATTCACAGATGAAAGCTGATGTATTGAACTTAAGTTAAACTTATCGGTGGTCACTTCCTAAAACTTGCTGTAGCACAGTGTCATTACTTTGTGTGCTCAGTTCCTCTGTTGTAGTGTCAGGGCTCAACTGAGCTTTCTTGGCATGGTGCTGCCCTTCCTGGAAGTGCCATATATCAGAGGAATAATGGGAAATGACTGTAAGTCAAATCCTCAACCCTGTTAGCTTCAGTGAGTTACTCTAGTTTGTATCTTGTAGAGCCTTAGTATTAAAAATGAACAGAGATAGGCAATTACTGGCAGGATTTTAAAAATATTTTTATCAGGGTTTTTTTTCTTCCATACTTTGTAAGGATAATGAACAGGGAAATATATTCCCCCAAAAAAGCAAAGATAAACTTTTCAGCTATTAAGTATGCCTTGGTTTGAATTCTCTTTGAATCTGGGGTGCAGATGTGACTTTTTCTCCAGCTGCTTTTCCATAGTTAGTTATAAAATCTGTCAGGGCTTTTCACAAAGCAAATTCTTTGAAGATATGTTTTTTTTAACTTATTTTTATTTATTTATTCTTAGAGCAATAGCCATGTAAGGCGTCTTTAAAGGTAAACAACAGGAGCAAGCCCAGGCATCAAATGTAGCACAACAGGTCTTTTCTTATGATTTCTTTCCTTCCTTCCCCCTCTGCCCCCCTCTCCACTGCAAATAAAGGACTGAAGAAAGGAAGAAAAGGCTTACACAGCAACATTTGCATCCCTGCCTTTAGTTAGTCACACTTCCCTAGCTTGAGGTGGTATGCATTATTGAAGAATGTCCAGCACTCTCAAGTAAATGTGCGCCACTCAAATAAATAACTACCTACTATTCTTCCCTGTACTCCTGGGCAGTGTTTATAACAATCCACATGCAGCCCAGTTTTCATTTTTCAACCTGACTTTCATTTTTTAGGAGACAATTTTTTTAGCAAATGTTTCAGACATACAGTGGTCCATAAGAATGAAATAACAAATTATATTAATTGTTGAACTAACACAGTAGCATTGTAACAGACCAATATTCAAATGTGGCTGCCTGCTTTCAGCTGTCTAAGTCCATCCTCAGGCTAAGAAACTATACAGCAGTTTATACTGTGAGATTTTAGGTGTCTAACCTCAGGTGTCCAGCTTAAAATATTGAGTTCATGTTGCATAAAAATATAGTTAGTTATTATCTAGGAGTTAATTAACCAGTATAAATTAATTTAGGAAGATCTTCCTTTTATTGCAACCTGACACAAGGAATCTGCAACAATATTTAGTAAATTACAACTCGAGCAATTCCCCATTAGCTGCATAATTTCTGTCATACATTCTGCTTCCCTAAGTTGTCCCACTAAACATTTTACTGCTTATAAGTTAGGATAATTATAATGAGCTTTAAAGTGCCTGAGATTTAAAAAGAAAGCTTTTGGAGGTGATATGTAGTTGCTCCTCCTTTTTATGACTACCTGACAAAGGTCAGTCATTTATAATTTCCTTGAACTGTGGTTCATTTAACTGGTATCTATCTGTACGGTGTATGACTACTAGTCTGATCCACTGGCAAGATTTAATTGTTCTAAGGTTACATAGTAGAAACTTTCTAATAATATGAGCTGTATATTCCTAAGCCATTTGGAGTCTGATGTTTTAGCAACCTCCATGGACTTCAGCAAGAAATTTAAGGTGAAATGCTCAATGTTTCACCATATGGTGAAAAGGCATCTGGTGTATCTCCAGAGAAGATTAAAAACAAAACCAAAAATGTTTTCTTTCAGAGATAAATTCACTCTTGATTTAATACTAAGATGACTGCATCATTTAGTGTGTACATGTGCATAGCTGCACATGGGGACAAAGTAGGCAGGGTTATTTCTACTGGGCATTCAGGTGTATTGAGCAATAACAGTGAAGCTTTCTTTATATCATCTGCTTTCAAGTATATAATGCCCCTTGACTATATGTGAACACCTTGTATTTATGTTAATTAGGAACTGTAAAAGTCATTATTCAAGCATTATTCCTATATATGTTGTATGTCAGGGAAAATGCTACCTGTAACAGGAAGTGGATGTGACTTGGAGTGCCAGAAAAGTCTAAGCATTCAAAAAGCTTGCCTGACTTATTCACTCTTTTGGGTTACACATAGTAATCAGTATCTTGATTTGTGCATTTGGATTAAAACACTCATCCTTTAATGTGTAGGATTCAGGATAATTTCTCCTCTGAATCTAAGGGATTCAAATGCACAGCCCCTCCCTGCAAGGAGGGTGTCCTTAATAGGACTGTAGGCTGTTTTGGATAACCATATTTGTTGCATTCTTCAATTGTGAAACTTTTTGCTGTGACGTATTGTGCAGGAAAAAAAACAAACCAAACCAAAACTAAACAAGCAACATTCAGAAATGAATTAGATAGCTTTATTTCATGAATGTCCACTGGTAACTTCTAAATACAGTAGCCTGGATGTAACTCTGGCTTAAAAAAGAAGAAAATAAAAAAAGGTGTGGGTGGGGGAAAGCTTAAGCTCCTTGTTGCTGCAAGGCAGAAAGTGATGTTAGTCCTTATTTCATGTTTCTTTCACGCTTTCTTTAAGCAACCTCTTCTAACTATTGTCAGACATGATACTGAGTGACCTTTGGTCTGTTCCAGTATAGCTCCCATTATGTTCTTAATAACATATCTCTGCACTTTTTTATACCATAGGACCCAACTTCAGTCTTGGAGATGGTAGACTGGGCTGTGGGAATTAAGTGCCTTGGAGCATGAGGGAGGCTGCGTCCTCTTGCTTGCCTTGCCTCCCTCTTACAGAAGCTGGAACTCGTACCATGCATGAGGCAAATCTACAAAGGTTACCTCATGGTGAGGTCATTGAAAATCTGGTTTCTATTTCTGTCCCTGAGACTGCTGCAGAATTTCTGTCTGATGCTAGGCAAGCTTCTTAAAACACATTTTTAGAGTGCTGACTAATGACCTTTCCCATTTCTCTAAGACCTGCCTTTGATACTTGGTGGTAGGAGTTCCTCAAATGGGAAAGTAGCCAGTGCTGATGAATTGGTGAGGACGCTGCAGTCTTTGGGAGCTGTTATTCGAGCAGGGTGAAGCAGGCAGAACCTGAGTCATCCCAGACAGTGGGCTCCTCAGATCAGTAGTTCTTAATCTTGATGCTTTAGCAACCCAGTGTAAAATGAGGATAATATTACAGTCATACTTTAAAGGCAGTTGTAAAAGTAAAGGCATTGCTGTTCATGATATATAGTCATAGGCACTACAGAGAAGTCTAAACAAATGTCTTCAAAGGAGAGTTTGAATAATGCAGTGCAAACAAGACCTAAGGCCACACTTCACAAAAAAGAAGATAAAAAATTTTTGAACACCTCATTATTTACTTGAATGTAATCCATCCTTGAACTGAGCAAGACAGGGGTCATGTGCAAGTATCTGACCAAGTAATAAAAAACCAAGACTGAATTTACACTGCAGAGGAGACTTTTTCTTCATGTCTGTCATTTGTTTTTATTTTCCTACACTGAGGGTGTTTTACAAGATGGCATATGTATGCAATATACGTACAAGCTAATATGGAAATGATGTTAGCTGTGCTCATAAAACTCTCAATAACTTAAGAAAAATTCAGTGACCTTATTTATTTGTTTATTCCTTGCTGATTCTATCCAAAGACAAGGTAATTTGTAATTTGAGGGCCAAGCTGCTAACAGCTGATTTTGGGAACAACAAATGACATGGTGGCTGCTGGAAGCAGTAGGATAGGACAGAGGACCAGAGTCACCTGGTGTCACCAGCCATCTGTCAAAGATTTTTAAGGGGGGCACTCCATTAGTTTCAGTTCCACCATCAAAGTCAGGTGAAAGTTGTCCTGATATTTTCTATAGATTGCCTGATGTGTTCTAAATAAGCACTTCTATAGCCTCAGAATATGTTTCTAAAGAAAAATTAGGATAGCAAAACAATTATGCCTTTTCATCCAAAGAACAGTACCATACAGAAATGTAAGCTTTGGGGGGCAGATGAATCAGAAATACACCTCAGAGAGAAAAGTGTGATGTAAACAGGATTTAGAATAAATTTCTCAGGGATATGAGCTTGCTGGGCACATTTTTTTTTCCAAAATTGAACTCTGTGAATACTATTCATGGAGGTATTTACGTGTCTAGCACATACCTGAACATAGAATATTCTGTATTACTCTAAAACAGACAGCCAGTTAGGAGAGCAAGAAATAGTCTTTGAATTTTGAAAGCTGTTTTTTAAAACTTTTTTCTGGACTTTTGGCCTAGTGTAAGCTAACAGGTTTCCACAGCTAAACTACTGAAGTTCTCTCGTGTACCACATTGTACTTTGCCTATGTGTAAAATGGGAGTAGCAAAGTAAGATCCCCACTAAAAGAAGGACAAGGGAAGGAAGGAGTGAAAATAATGTAATAGTTGTAAGCCACATATTTCTTCTGCTATTCATTGTGAAAATATATGGTTTCATCTAAATTTTGTGGATGATTCTAGCCTTTGCTTCCATGTCTTTTTTTAATCTTCTTGCTTTCTAACTCCTGATGCCTTTAAAACTTCCCTAACATTTTAAAAGAGAAATGAAGAATTCTTTTTATTTTATACCCTTTGGGAGAAACAGATTGATTCTTTTTGGAGGTAAGGAGTCAGGCATATTTGATTTACATGTGTGAAAAATTGATGGAAGAAAACTCACCTGAAAGAAATGAATTTTGCATTTAGTGCTGAAAGCAATAAAGGGTCATTTCTCAGCTAAGCACCTGTGAAAATTCTGTGTCCCATATTCAGAAACCTCCTCCTCCAGCACAGCAAATTTATTTATTCCAGTGAGAAGATGTTGTTGGGATCTTGTGGTTATAGTGTGAGAGCTGATGCCTGGCAGTTAGATCTGATCCCATGGAAGCCTCTAAAGACCAGCCGATTGTCCTTAAACTGGAAACAGTCTGAATTCCAGATGCTGAAATTACATCTTCACAGAAGCAGTATAAGGCAAATGAACTGATGTTGATTTTATTAAGACATATACACTTCTTCCTAAGGCTTTTTTCAGCTGTCACTTTTTTGTGTGCTTTATGTTTTTGTTAAGTTTGAAATTTGGCATGTAAGTTCTTAAGACAGAAACTCACACACTGAGCAAGTGTATCTCTTTTCTAACCAAAGAAGGAAAGAAAAGCCATTGCCTTATGTAGCTTTCTTATCTGATCTCTTTTCATAATACCTCTAGCTGTACTGGTTAGAAATGAAGAAGCTAGAAGAACAAAGTCCTCAGGTCTCAGCTGTGGATTGCATCAGTCTGGGAAAAAAATTGCTGCACTTCTTCACATTAAGGAGAGTTTAAAAGCAGACTATATATACATATATTGATTTTTTTTGCTACTGTGAGCTACTGGTTTGCCATGGTTCCTAATAATGAGGTACATCAAGGCTCTTTTATGGCACAAGGCTATAAAGTCCAGGTTTTCAGTTCAAAAAGGACAAGAGCCAGTATGAAGTACATTGAGGCACTAGATTTGAAGAACCTACAGAAACATGTATAGAGACTTGCATTGCACAGACAGTGAGAACAGTATCAGAAATAGTTGCAGGCGGCATACACAGCATTCATATCCTTTATTTCCCTTTAGCTGGCTATGATATTAACCATGCAGGCAAAACCAGAGAACACTAGTAGAGAGTCTTAACTCCAATAAAAGTGTCTTTATTATAGGAATGTAATTTTGCTTGATAAATATTCTAAGAAGGAATTGCAGATCACAGGTAGGTAGGTAAGTAGGTAGAGAGTTATTTAAAGAACCTGTGTTACTGCATTTAAAAAAAAAAAAAAAAGAAAAAAGCTTCAGAAACTGATGTCATTAAGCACACTGGAAAAGCATCAGTCCTCTTGATAGAGAAGGTATACTGAAGAAACTTCACAGGTGTACATTGTACATTCATAACAGTGTGAATACTTCAGAAAAAGACTGTTGAAGTGATGGGGAGTAACACTGTTGAAAATTCACATCATTTATTTTAGGCTGTTTTAAATATCTAACTTGAAATCTCACATGCACAAAACACATGCATTCCCTATTTCTCAGAGAAAGACACCCACCTTTTCTCATTGATTGACAGAGGACTTTAGTTCCCCACTTTTGGTCTTCTGAATTACACAGATATTCAAGATCAAAATAACTGAGATAAATATTCTCCATTGTCTTGTAATGATTGCCTGATTATTTTTTTTTTTTTGTTTCTGTATGTGACACAAAAGATTATTTTTTTTTTTAACTGTCTACTGTGCAAATTCAACTAGGAATCTGCTCTTCCTCATCAGCAGTAATAAATATTCTGCAGTTGGAATTCATTTGACGGGTTCACTGGTGGTATATGAGCCAGACTGAAATCCTGTGCAATCTTTCAGAACTGTCTTGGTTTTGCAGTGCTAACAGGACAAAACATTTGTTTTAGTCAGTAAAGTAAGCATATATACATCAAGTGTATATGGGAATTAGATCAATTGGGTAAGAATATGGTATTTTTCATAATAATTTTTCAAGCTGAAACTGTACTTTAAAGCTTGAATGTGGTGACACAGCTAGTTTGACAGCTTCACCACTTTAAGCCTTTTAACATCACTGCAGGATACATTAACAAACCCAGCTTTGCCATAGAGGAGACGATCACATTAAAACCCTGGAGTAATAAACTAAGTGCTCCAACCAACATTGTCAGCAGCTAACCACCCACCCTTTGCCTAGGGTAAGCATTCCTAGCAGCTGAATTCCAACACACTTTTTTTCTTAATTAAGAAAGAAATATGTTACAAATGAGGGACTGTTTTACATGCTAATATTTACAACACAAATTTGACAGTGTAACTATATGATATACTGAAAAAGAAAACAAACACTGAAATTTTAGAAGCATGTCATGGTTCAGTATAATTTGTCATAACACTAGCATGCAACATGACATGCTTTAATTTAATTTTCTTGGCCTTAGTTTTTCTAGATCTATTTTTCATCATGAAGAGTAGATGTTTGTACCATGAAGAGTAGATGGTTGTTCCTACCTGACGTAAGCAGATGTTCATGTGTGTACTTATGTTTGGTAGTTTTACTAATATCAATTTGCTTAGAAAAAACACAAGGCTTGTAATCATTTGTAACTTAATTATGTTTTGAATGTAATAATTAACTGAAAAACCTAACTCCAGTCAATATATTTTAAAGAATTCATCAAGATCACAAGCACTTTAGGTATCTGTCCACCAAACATCCAGTTCGTACTTGGTTATGGATGACAGTGTAGGATTCACGCAGAGCAACATAAACTTAGCAGCAATACATTTTTGTAATAAAAATGTGTTTGCTAGTAAAGTGGGACTGAATCTTTATGTATGCTTAAAATCACAAGATCTGCTTAAAGGGTGCTAAGAATATATCCATTGGAATAGGTCCTGTTACTAGAACTCATGCACTGATGGTGAAATAAGAACAGGGTATATGTTGATTATGCAGAGTTATAGTGAAGAACCAGAAAGAGTACAGTACTTCTGTGCTGTCACTGCTTAAACCCTGCTCGGTTCTGAATACAGCACCCATTTAGGTCAGTATATCTCAGGAAATGTGCAATACCAACCAAAGCCTTTGTAGTCTCTTACAGTGGAACTCTGGGTCTTTGTAGGAACCAATAAATTAGCTATTTTATTTTTTTCCTGAAATTGTGTCACCTGGGCTGTATTGCAGGTTCCAACATCCTTTTTTTTTTTTTTTTTTTTTTTTTTTTTTTTCTTTTTGTCCAGAATTATTCTTAATTTTATTGTACTTCACTTTTTGGGTTCACAAGAACCTACTTGAGGAATTATGGAGAGATAAACTAGGAAGATACCTAAAGATTGCTAAGTCCAACTATTACCCCCAAGGAGGGTTGCGCTGTGCTGTACCTAATTATATTTTTCCTAACTATTTTGGACTGCTGCTCTACTCGGGAATAGCATTTTACAACCTTCTCAGGCAATTTATTCTGGTTCTCATCCTTCATTAGGAAAACTGTATGTGTGTATATATACTACACATATATATAAGTTCTAGTCTAACTTATTTTCTTTAAATATTTTGTTCTATCCCTAACGGCATGAAGAAAGCATTTACTCCATCCTTTTTATCAGTGGAAAGTACTAGTGTTCCATGTCTACTCCCTCATGTTTTTCCATCCTGTCTACAGCTACAATCCCAGCTTTCACCAGTGACTGTTTGCTTAGACCACTGATCTGTCCTTGTGCTCTCCTCTTATTCATATACAGTTCTTCTTTTCATTATTGGAAAGCTATACTTTATAACCTTATAAATGTTAATTCTTTTTAACATACCCTGAATACTGACAAGGAAAATTCTTTGAAATTACCTCTTCATAGCTGATTTTTGTTTTTATTTTAAAATAATTTATAACCTTGTACTGCAGCAAATGTGATGTTGCCATTGCTAGTAACAGACCACAGGCTGTGCATTAAGCTCACAGCACATGCTTCAGTGGTTGTTAGGCTGTACTTGGACTTCTCTTGGCCTTTCTGGAGCTGTGTTTTAGCTTGTGTAACGAAAAGCAGTTATCTAATGACCAGAGGACTGTTGCTTCCTATGTTTAAGCTTTTGTAAAATTCTATGGTGTATATATGTTATAAACACACACAAGTATACATACTTTTTAATATATATAGATGTAAAACTAACAGGTTTTAATAATAAGTAGCTATTCTGTGTAAATGAGCTATCCATGATCCAGGAATAAATGCTGCACAGAGAAGTATGGGCATGAGTTAGTAAGAGAGGCACAGGAGGGTATGGGAGACTCAGGGCTGTAAACAGTACAGTTAGGATGATTACTACTCATCAAAGAAACCTTGGAAATCAGCTGACATGACTTCAGGGGTAACTAAGGAAATAAAAAGAACAAGTATCCAATACCATATATAGCAAATTTGGATGTAAAGTGGAGTTGTAGACCACTGAAGAAAGAACAAAGTGTAGAGCATGTTAGTAAACCCATAAAAATATCCCCAAATGTACCCTATAATGAGGAAGAAGAAATCATCAGTGTCAGTGCCATATTCCTCCCAGCCCAGGACATGGGACAATTGGCAGCTTGCCCCAGCTGAAGCCATTGATTTACAGAGGAGCCAAAGGGGAAGTGGAAAGGTGAGTGCAATGGCAAAGAAAGATGGTAGACATTAGAAGGTTTGTGTATGTGTGTGATTTTAACTATATTTAACTTGGACTATAAATATCAGGAACACTGTAAGGACACTGGTAACAATCCTCTGGTTCTGTTAAGATTAAATAGACTAACGGTATAATTCTTGGATGTGTTCCTTTTACCCATAAGAAG
This sequence comes from Antrostomus carolinensis, assembly GCF_000700745.2. Classification (NCBI taxonomy): domain Eukaryota; kingdom Metazoa; phylum Chordata; class Aves; order Caprimulgiformes; family Caprimulgidae; genus Antrostomus; species Antrostomus carolinensis. Next base: position 21,170 of record NW_010333832.1, read on the forward strand.
ATTTTGAGTCTAATAAACTAGTAAAAATTAAAGCATCCTTTGTAACTTGGTGCAAAAAATTGATGATAAAATACATATGAGGGTAGGTATCTCCAACTTGTAAGCAGTCTTAAAATTTAATCAAAATGAAAAAATAAATATACTTCTCACCAATATTTTTATGTTAATCTTCATTAGTTAGTGAAAGCAAGTAACATTTATTGACTACTTAAATCAAACTGGTAAAAATAAGCAAAGTTTTTTGGATATGAACAACTCTCAGCCAAAGGCCTGAACCATTTGTTCAGAAGCAATAAATTGAAATTTAAAGATCAAATCATTATAAGTATGCAAAATGTTTTGTGTTCATGTATATAAAATATTTTATTTCTTGGTTCATTATAAATCAAGGCTGTGCCCAAACTTACTAATTGCAGTCTTCTTTTGTTGGGCCTATTTGCAAAGGATGCTTGTTGCCTTAGTACATACAAGATCTAGATTAATTTATTTCTTGAAGGTAGAGCTGAGCAAAATTACCAATTACATTTTTGCAAATATTTGGTAAATTCCACAGGTGTTTTTAACTTTGAGATTGCTGTTGTTTATCTTTGGGGTTTGGAAGCCTCCCTTACTGAAGTAAAAAAGTGTCAGATGAGCAGTGTCACACTCAATAGAATGGTTACTTTTTGTGTGTTTTGTGAATGGGGGAACCACAGGACTGCTTCTTAGCTCTGATGCTAAGGAGCATGCAAGAGGGAGAAGATAATGCCAGACTGGGTGGCCAGTAATTAACTTTTACTTCCTTACTGTGTCTTATATTGAACACTAGAGCAGATCTTTCCATAGTAAATACTCACATAGCATTACAGTTAACTTTGATTACAACAGCTGATGATTTAACTTGTACTGCTTTATGAGACATACTCTTGTAAGAATTAAATAACTGCAGGGAGGTTTGAGATAAAAGGGTGTCATGAACATGGGAAAAAGCAGCCTTACCAGATTTACTTGTATATGTACATGGTCTCGAAAGACTATGGTGGTTTATATGACACATAGAGGCTCACTGTGTTGATTTTTCTACTGTTACACTTGAGTGGGATTGTTCCCATTGATCCAAATACTGAAGCAGTGATTACTTGAAACTCTGCAACATGATACTTGCTAGTTCAAAGCCATACTCTCTCTGTTGGGCTGAATGTGCACTGAAATATAAGCTTTGGACACCATACAAAACCAAAAACTATGCTATCTTTCCTAACTTTCCTAACTAAATACAATTCAACTAATCTCTTTAACTTCAGAAGCCTTCAGTGTAGATGTTCTATCAAAGCTACAAATCAAAGATCCCTTCATAATCACTGGAAGCAGAGGATATAATTTAAATATTTGCTTTAAGATGAATCACATCTTTGACTTCATTGATCAGGTACTGATTTTTATTGACTCTAAAGGAAGTTTAAGGTGAGTAGTTCAGATATAGATCTCTGGTTGAATATTCCTACGTTATTCAGATAGCCCGTTGCACTCAAAATATTGTATTGACAAAACAGAAACACACCTTACATAGAAAGCTAAGACTTTTTTGTTACTGTAATTAAAATCTTAAAAGCCCAATCAAAAAATTATTATTAGAGATCTAATTAGCACATGGAAAAAAGAGAAAGAAAATAAAGAAACTGTTACAGAAAAAGGCTTAAACAATAAATAAGAACAAGACAGTTAAAATAGTTATATGCACACTTTCTAGTACCTATCCCTTTTTTCTACTGTTATACTCACCCATTCAGAGCCCTCTGAGTCCTTTGGTGAGTGGTTTCAGTCTGGCTAGAGGTAGAAGAGGGGATTTACAGGGAGCTGACTGTGTCCCAGACTCTTCACCAGGAGGACAGTGATGCTGTTGATGGGGTTTCTTTCTCTTTGCCAGAAGAAGTGTGAAATTGATCACAATGGCACCTTTTTCCTCACTCTAGGGTCTACTTGGGGCTAATTTTACATGCTTTCTAACATGCTTTACACTCCAGTCTTCCTCAGTCTGCAACTCTATGTGACACTCAGATTTCCTGTGTATGGTGTGTTTTAGATATGCTGAATACTTGTTCACTGTTCTCTTTGTTACCCTTAAATTGGTTTTACCCAGCTCACATGGTTTAATTTCTTTACCTGCCCTTTGGTGAGTTGTTTCTAGCTCTGGAGTCTTTAACATCATCCTATCTCTTACTATCCCATGCCTGTGCTCCCCTACTTTGCATCCCTTGTCTTCCCTTTCAAGGACTCTGACATTATACCAGGTCTGTGTTTCTCTACATTGCATTATTATGCTGCAGTTTTGAATATTCAAGCTCACACAGAATAGCTGTTTGTTACTACTATGTATATAAAAATTATGGTTACACCATAATTAGATAAGAAATAAAATAAATCAGGCAAAGCCACTTGGTCATTAGAGAAATTGTTTTTCTAGCTAAATATGCCAAAACAAAGTTCCAGGCAAGCAAAAACCAAATTTGTACAAAGTATGCCTGAGGGACCTCAGCCTGGAGAACTCTGTGTCAATGGCCTACTCCTACTGCCATGGCAGTACTGCTTGACCTGGCTGTAGAGCTGCAAGTTCCTCCCACCAATGTCAATTATAGGAGGACCATTGCACACCAGGCAGGTGTTAGCAGCAGGACAGCATTTGGTTACTTGGGTCACTTGGACTAGTGACATCTAGAATAATAAGGATATCAAACTACTATCTGGGATTTTCAGAGATGGATTTGCCTACTGTATGAATATTGAGTAGGTTGCAATGAAACGTTACACGACAAGAAGATGGAGACTTCTATATTCTTCTCTAGTTGCTGAGCTTCTCATTGCACGGATTGCGCAATATTAACTCCATTCTTCCATACCACCCTGCAAATGAGACCACATGAATATTGATAATTGCTTGAACATGAAGAAACTTCTTACCTGTGGGGAAATGAAGGGGCCAAATTGATAAAATTATACTAAAACCAGTTGAGATTTAAAAGAGTGCTCTAGCCAGTTTAAATATGTATCTACCTCATGTGTGAATGACAAAATCTGACTCTGAAAAGAAAAATAATATCTTACTGTAACAGGCACTTACATAGTGAACTTCAGAAAGGAATCATGTAGAAAGGAGAAAATGAGATTGTTTTCTTCTCCTATTGACTGCTGGCCAAGAGTATCAGCAGGATTTTGTGAAATGAGGAGTCCCAAATGACTGCAGAAGGGAAACAGTTAGAATCAACATTTATGGATGAAGAGATGGTGTAGTGAGAGGACAGCAAGAGCTATTAAACTGCTGCAGTGCGCATTTTCAACGAAGAAAGGACATAAGTCCCTTTTAGCTTGTTCCCAGCTTCCTTAGCAAGGATATTGCACAGCAAGAGGTGGTGCATTACAGCCAGCAGCTGAAGGAGACTGACACACAGCAGCTGCTGTAGGATGCTGATGGCTGTCGACAGGCCCATAAATCCATTTGAAAAGGATAAAATCCAGAGAATGTATGCCACCTATTTTGTGGTTTCTTTTTCTTTTAATAAGTTGATTCATTCCCAATTAGGAAAAGAATATTGTTTCCTTGTGGGACACAATTGAAAGAAGGCTCTAGAAAACCATTCAAAATCTTTAGATTTTGAAGATTAGTCTTTATGCTATAGAAATCAAATGTCAAATAGTGTATTTTGACTTTACTGAAAGAAAGCAACATGGAACTTGGAACTGTCATGCTATTAGGGTCTACCCTTATGTTATTTAACCCTCTTGTGCATGTTAAAACTTGTTTCTAGGGTTTTTCTAAAGATCTTGAGTGAGAGTATTTGTGGAGAAATAATTACTAGAAACTGGTACAATCTGGAAGTGTTTATTTCTACATTAGAGAAAAAAAAAAGAGCACAGAATAGGGATGATGCTTCTGAGAGCCACCTATGTAGGCAATTATAATGCAAAGTGCTTCTGAAGCAATTTAAATCCTTCAATTGAAGTTCTTATCTACTGTCTAGTTAGGACCACTGCAGTAACATTATACAGGTTTCTTTACCACGCTTGATATGATTTTTACTCCAAATAAAAATCCAATTTGAGTAATAAAGTGGTGATGCCCTTTTACACAACTTGATGGATTTTTCTGTAAGATCTTTTCAATTTAATCACCCCTGTTAATATTAATAAAATACATGAATGAATGAGTGAATGAATGACTAAAATCTGTTTGTTAATAAAACAGAAGTCAGCATAATTCTTAGCTATTCATTCTACAGACTTGATACAGAAAATAGAGGTAATTTTACTGATCACCTTCCCCACCTTCATTAGATGTTTATATGTTATTATAAAGAATGTGTTCAAAGACCTATGTGCAGTACTGTCCAATTCTCTTTAAAGACAGTTTTTCTAAAAATAGAAATATATTAAATCCTTCTGAAAATGTTTACATATGAAAATTGCCAAATTTACAAGTAAATGCATGTCCTGTGCATTTCTTACATTAAAATTTAAGTGTGACAGTGATAAATAAATACATCCAGGGTTAATGAACTTTGTTAAATATGACTAAAATGGCGATACATTGGCTCAGTTACAGTTAAATCTGTGAACAGCCATTATGTCAATAAAATCATTAGAGCTCTATTCATTTAAATGTGACTTGAAAAGCTGTTTCACAAAGCTCTTCACATTGTGAGAATGAGGCAGAGCCTGAAAATATTCATCCTCAGACCCATAATTCATGGTCTAGGAAGGAGATAGTGCAAGAGGCAGATATAAGAACTCTGTTTACTTGTAAAGGTCTAGATTTTGAGTGATATTAAGTGGACAACAAAAACATACAGAGTGGTTTCATTGCAATGTCCAAATGAAGCATAAACACATTTACAAATTGAGGAATTTTTTTTATTATTTTACGTGGTCCAGTGTTTACTTCCTTATCAATATAACCTACTGATGGTACCTTGCATTCTGTCCCCTAATTTCTCTCAATTACTTTAAGACTTTAATTATTATTTAAAAAAAAAAACACCTTAGCAACTATCATGCCACTACAGTGTAGTACATATAATTATAATATTCCAATCTGCCACCTCTGTGTGCAAAAATCATGACTGCTTGTCTTTAGAGGTACACAGAAGTTGTTCATAGAAATGTGTATTTGTTTTTGACACTTCTTGCCACTACACATCTGAACATTTGAATGCTACACGCGATCACTTCATTGTCAGTAAGATTGAAAAATCTCTGATTTTGCAGTCAGAGAAAAACAGAACTTCCTCCCATTAAAGTGAAGCAAAGCCAGCTGAAGACTTGAGATTTTTAAAATGAAAAAGTTAATATTTTCAGTGTTTCCTTCTTCTTTAATGACCAGCTTATGGTACATGCCTGCTTTTACTGGTTACTTTTGAGTCTTAAACAGCTTTCTCTTGCTGGTGATTCAATCTCAGACAGACATCAGGAAAGCTGATTGTTCTGTTGAGGGCTCAGAAAAGACATGATGGTATGTTATGTATATGCTGATGGTACCATGGAACTGCAAAAATGCACGAGATGATAGTTAATATAGTAGTGATATGTACTTGTTAAGATAATTACGTCATTTTAACTTCATTATTGAGGGACAGCTGTAAAAATCTACACAAGAAACTTGTACAGCTGTGTCTTTTTCCCACCTCCATCCCAAGGCTTTTCGAAAAAGGGAAGGCAGGAATCATGATAGTGCAAGAACATTTGTTCTCTTGAATGTCTGGAGGCAGTTCTTTAAGAATTTGGAGGTCCATAGTATCAGAAATACTTTCTTAATCATTCTTAATCAGCATGGACAATCTGATCATTGTCCATTACAGTGTCATTAAATCAGTTTCATATGACACCTGGTCTTGACTTCACCAAGAGAATCTGGAAGCTTAATCAACCATTAAGATTTTTGGTTGCAATCTTTTTACTAATCTTACTCATACAGAATTTAGAGACCAAACAAATGTAAATATAGGTTTATTAGCTGGACTACAGGAATTTTAGTATCCCAGTCTCTCCTAGGTGCTCCTTCAGTTTTTCTCCAACTCTGAAATATAGGGAAATTACTCATAGCTGCCATGTTGTTTCTTTCTGGTTTCTTCAAAGCCAGAGGGAATCGGCAGCATTGTAAAGCAGCTTACATTGTCTTGTGTGTTCTGCCCAGTCTCTTCCTTTGGTGTGCCCTTTAGTATGTTTCATAACAGGGTATGACCACCATAGTCACTATGCTGTGGCTTATGATTTCAAGGAAATGAAGTTATCATCCAACAGGGCAAACCAAGGGGACTTCAGAATTTTTTAAGAAATTGTACAACTGCATCTAAGAACATGCAAATATCAATATTTCTTCCTAGGTTGTCTTTTGTCACAACTTTTTTTCAGTAAACATTCTGATGTTTTATTAAAATGAGTTGGGACTGCATTTGCTTCACAATTATGGAAAATGGAGCCCACATTTACAAGTCCAGATGAGGATTTAATAAATCACCTTTGGCACTTAGTTTGGTTTATTTGTTTATGGGTGGCAATGTGCAGGATGAAAGCGTAACAGAAATATCAAATGTTATGTACAGATAAGCAAGCTAAATTGTGATCATTATGAGACTCAACAACCTCAGCTATGCAGCTTCTTTTATTTCTGTGGTTGTTACAGGTAAATAGCCAATAGCAAAATTTGACCCATTAGCTCACCCTCGCTGTAAAACCTGTATCAGTATTCATAATATTTGTGTGCTTATTTTTCCTAATGTCTCAGTATAGTGTTTCATTAATGTTATGTAGTCATAGGAATATAGAATAGTCTGATATTGGCAGTAATATATTGTATACAGCTAGCATAGCAGTGATGAGTCAGGGCAACAGTCAATCAATACTGTAAATTATTGTTTTTAATGTCATAGGCTTACTACTGCTTACTATTCTGTATTTCTGTCAATGCTTATCTCATGTTTCCAAATTCATGAACTCTTCTGTACTACAAAATTCATAGAAACCAATGAAAAGCATACTGGTATCATTCATTGGATATAAACTCAATATAAAAAGAAACAAGAGGTAATATATTTACCCTTTTTTTCCTAAAGCCTTTCTGGAGTGGCACAGAAACTGCAAAAAGAGCAGAACTCCCTCAAATCCTTATGCGTGTTTAAACTGTGAGACTCTCTTTTGCTCTGCAGCACTGGACTGGAAAACCAAAAGCCTCAGCTTCAACAAACATTTTTTTCACCACATTGTGTAAGGTAGAGGAGAGATAAGTGCAGAGTTGATGTGGTACAAGGCAGCCCTGTGCAGAGACATATTGCTCATTGCTATCAGAAAGATGCAATGCCTACTTCCCATTAGTGCTTATTAGTGTGGTCACAGAACCATGTTGAAATGACTATTTAACTTCCAGTTCTGGTGTTAGCTAGTTCTTAGTCAGGTCTAGCACCTGCAATTCTTCTAATGTTGATGAATCCAAAAATATTCAACTTTTGGGGGTCTCTTACCAAAGCAATCTCACAATTTTCAAGATTTTCAAGATTAAAAGCTTCCACTAGATACAGGATGTATCACAGCAGCATGTTTTATGTTTTAGGCACCTCAATTTAACTGAGGCATTGACCCACTTCTAAGCCATGCAGAAACTTCAGACTAAATGTTGTTAAATCTGATCCTGCATTAATTACAACTGATAAATTATTGCTAGTTATTACCATTTGAGTTCAAGTGTGGTCCCAATACTTGAGTGAGATTTAGATAAGTACAGCCCTTGATTATTGCAATATGAGGTCCTATCCCAAAAAACCCACCATGTTTCATGAGACTGAAACACGGAAGTAGTAATTTCACTTCTGTTTCAGAGCATAAGCCACCAATTAGTTTTTCAGAAACTAAAATAGCACAATGAATTAACTCCTTTCCTGTTAGCAGTCATTATGATGACCTTGAGTAAATGCGTTTGTCCTTTAGTTTTAATGTCTGTTAAGTATAGCTAATGATCTTCACTGCCTTCAGTGGAGTGGATTGATAAACACATGTGAGAGAGTCTACACTGTAGATTTATATAATTTTATTATTTCAGAGGAGTTATATATCCAAGAACCAACAATGACAGCCCCTTCAGTGTCTTTTAGGAAAGAGTTAAATGGGAAGGAAAAGAAAGCCCTCCTTTCCTGGACCTTTGCGCAAAGCATCTCTGTATGAGCCTGTCCTGTTGAAGTAAAAGGCAAAATTCTCATGGACTACAAGGGAACTAGGATTTGTCTCAGGATTTTTAACATAACTAGAGAGTTCACAGACCTGACCTAATAGTGAAGTCTAAAGCCCTAGTGAAACGGGAGAAGTAGCCTGTAGCTATCTTTGTTTAAAAAAGAAAAAAAAAAAAAGAAAAAAGAAAAAAAAAAAGATTAAAGGAGAATGATGAAGAGGGAGATAGAATGGACAAAAGGAGAGTGCTCCAAAGATCCTACTCAAAAGGTTCAGGCTGTGCACAATATAGCTATAAATTGCTAAAAGATAGGCTTTCTTGTGAGATGTCTTGTACTTCCCACTTCTTACCGAGCTGGAAATACCCTAAGGACAGTCTTTCATCAGTTGAAGTATTTTGTCATTTATGTCCCTGGGAGTCAGAGCAGGAAATATACAGCAGCAAAGCAATCATTACAGATTCAGAGTAAAAACAACAACAACAACAACAACAATAATAATAATAATAATAACAATAATAATAATAATAATAATAATAATAATAATGAATTCCTGTAGCAAAGCTCTCTTTGGATAACCTGTTCACATTATGCACTGTAACCTCCTAAAGAAACTGCAAACGTTGTAGTGTTGTATTCTGTTGTCACTGAACTTTGTGTCTCAGAAAGTCCCATGCCACAGGAGAAGGCTGTTAGCTGTAGGCTTGCTTTTTAATATGACATCTTTTTTCTTTTAATCTAAATTTCCAAATTCTGCTTAAAGAATGCTTCCAAGGGTGCAGGCAATACAGATGTATTGTTTATATTTATACTGAGAAAAGATTAACACTTGGGTTGACATGAATAATGCAGTCCTTCCAGCAAAGCAGGGTTAGTAATGTGCCTTTCCAACAGTCAACAGAAATAAGACACAAAGACCAGTCATCAACCAGAGATGTGACAGGGAGCATGCTAGCATTCTCTTTGGGGCTGTTGAACAGACCTTCAGGAAGCTCTTGTGTATGCGGAAGAGCAGATGAGACCGCAACCCAAATTTTTGGTGAGAGCTGGAAATCCAAAGATATGAAGTCTCCATCACCAGGCCAGCTACCTCACCAGCCTGCATCTAGTTTAGTGTGATGTCTCATTAACTCAGTAAATTCTAGAGTTGAGAGAGGAGTCAATAGACTATTTGTAAGGGATCCAAGAAAGACATCTAAGTGGCAGTATGGCTTAAATAGACTGTTTCCAAGAGAGTGGTCTTTGTGTAGCTGGACCAGTTGAACTACTTGAAAGCTGAGTTAAAATTAAGTAGCATATTTTAAAAAAATCAGGCCAAATAGGCTTTGCACCACACACTCATGAAGGTGTGTGCTTTATTGTATTTCCAATAATTATAATAAGAATTTCCAACTCATTTGGCATGGCAGTGCACTGAAACTTTGCATAGCATATAAAGTAGGAATGCCTAAATAATATTCTGCTTCCACTGTGTGTTTCTGTCTATTAAGAAGTAGTTTTATAGAGAACAAGTATATAATTCTACATAATTTTTGACTCCTGAGAACATTACAGACCTCTTGACTGATGTAAGAGATCTTTTTCATTTGATCCACAGGCAGGCAGATAATAAACAATGTGATACTACAAGTCATTGAGAATAGAAAGGAGATACTTAGTCAGGGTGTAGACTATAAACTGAGCCAAAAGATTATTTATATGATCAGACTTTGTCTTCAGATCAACCCATTCACTTCTGGACAGGAGAATCTGACCCTGAAGATGAAAATAAAATTACCCTCACTTCCCGCCCAAAAAAAACCCCCCCCCCCCCCCCCCCCCCGATTCATATACTTTCACCTTTCTTTTCAACCCACCCTTCTTTTACAGATGATATTTTTTTGCTGGCCAAAGAAGGTCCTTCAATAGTGATGCACAATTTTCCTTGATTTTATACTGAAGAGGCAAAATAGGAGATTGAGAAATATCACTGTTTTACTAACAACATTGTATTGACCTCTTTCACAGTAAGAATTAGTAGCCTGAGAGAAAGCTAATGCTGTTTTTAGCCAAATGTTTAAGGATCCTCATTTAATCCATGTTTTATTTTTAGTTCTGCTTAGTCAACAACATTTTAATGGTGACATGGCATAAAATTAACTTTTAGTGAAATATATACAAGAGTTTGCACAATCATAGAACAGTTTGGGTTGGAAGGGACCTCTAAAGATCATCTAGTCCAACCTCCCTGCAGGGAACAGGGACATCTTCAACTCAGAACCCTGTCCAACCTGACCTTGAGTGTTTCCAGGGATGGGGCATCTACCACATTTCTGGGCAGTGTTTCACCACCTTCATTGTATAAAAAGTTCTTCCTTATACCTAGTCTAAATCTGCCCTACTTTAGTTTAAAGCTATTACCCCTTGTCCTATTGCTACAGGCCCTGCTAAAATGTTTGTCCCCATCTTTCTTATAGCCCCACTTTAAGTGTTGAAAAGCCTCCATAAGGTCAGAACAGAAGATCACAGTTTTGAGACTGGAGAGTAATTTTCCATTCTCCTTTGTAAGGATAGTTTTCCAAGCAGCTTTTATAATCATCAGTCAGAGGAATGATTAGAAGTGGAGGAGTGGCATAGTCATAGTTTGCTTTTTTCTCCAACCCCTCTACCCTAAGTGAACATTAGGTTCACTTAAGTCTTAATTTTTCACAGAAGAGAGAAAATAGTTCAAATTTTCTCAAGAAGATCAGTTTGCTGACATAGTTATTGTTTTTAGAACAGTATCAGATTTTGTGTCTATGTATCATCCATAGATAATGGATGAGGAAAGTTCCAAGAATCCCTATTTCATTATTCAGTGGTATAAGTGTATGTTTATGCCAGTGTCAAAAGTAGAATTTCAGTATATTCTTTTCAAATGTCTGACATGAAGAGCAATTCAATAATATTAATTTGCTTAAAATATTTGTTCAGAGGAGGCACATGGAGTAAATTATCCACGTGGTGTATTTATGGATTTCAGTTTTGTTTATCATCTCTGCTAAAGGTTTGTCTTAATTGTGGTGGTGAAGATCCAGACATTATCCTTGCTCTACTGCAGATCCAAAAAGGGCTGTGTTGTATTTTGGGCTCTGCATTTTGGGTATGTTCATCTAATTTGTGGTCTCAAGCTGGAAAACAAAACATGCTTTCATGCTTAAATCTACTAGTGTTCACAAAGATGTTTATCCATCATTAAGCACATACTTAAAACCTATTTAAGTCAGTCTGCTTAGGTAAGAAAGCCTTGCTGAGGAAGGATGGAATTATACACTTGTTGCAGTCAGGAAAAGTGCAAGTGATTTGTTAACAAATGCCTTTCAGTCTACCATCTTTTTTTTCTTTCCTAGCAGCACTACTGCAAGTAGCTTGAAGGACTTTTTCATCATTCTGTTCCTTGGGTCACCTCCAATGGTATTATACACTGGGGCAACTCCTAGTGCAGTATGTTTTGAACAGTTTCTGATCTCAGCAAGCAGGTATACAAAAGTTGTTACCATTTAATAGATTCTAAGCTGATACTGGACTTTTTTGGTTTTTTTAAGTATTAATCATGGATTTGTAAATGTACTTAAAAATACTTCTACAGTAGCCAGATAAACATGAATCACCTAGATCATTTGTGATTCAGGAAGGAGGCTCTAAAGCTTTTGCAATCACTCAAAAGCAATACAGTGCTCATACCACTGTCAATATTTCACGCAGTTGGGTCAGGAACTATGGTTGCAAAGAGCATTGAATTATGGATCTGTACTTTTTAAACAACAAGGTCATTTTTTGGAGCTGTTAGCCACATGAGCCTGGAGAAGGATGTTCAATCTATTTTGCACAAGTGAGTTAATGGGTGAAGGTCACAATTGTAATGCTAAACTTTCAGAGGCTAAGTAACCCTTTAATAACTCCCATTATCCATGCAAATTTTGGCACCTCGGATTCTCAAGAATACAGTTATTCAGAAGGAAAGAGAAAATGAGGTGTCTCTTGGAGCAAACACAGAGTATGATACTATAAAGATAGAAGATGAAATAGGGAGGGCTAGTATTTGTGAACTGTGATTATTGATGTGGAAATTAGACAATGAGATGAGTTATTGTCTCCTCCCACCCATTAAGGCCTTGACTGTCCAGATGAGCATATCTGGATAACAGTCACTTTTGGCAGGTACCTCCTCATATTTAATGGTGTGGAAAATTTTGGGTTCCACAGATGAGTTCTCAGATGCTCTACATGTTGAAAAACAGAATAAAAGTAATTCAAAAGTATGATTCATTTTAAAATATATATTGGAAAGAGAATATTTGGAGAGAAGTTGCAAAATCACATGGGCCCATGATGGAGGATGCTATGAAGTCTGCAGATTAATCCTGAGGAAAAAGAAAGGAAAAAAGAAATGAAATTATACATTTGGGAATGTATCTCACAGACATTCAGCAAAACCTGAATGGGACATATATGAAGGGACATAGCCTTTGTGGGATAAAATTTAGCAGGTAGCTAAAGAGGAGGATTTGTGCTAGTGAGTCTTTTATATGGGCATGGAAACCTGCTACTTTTTTGGCAAAGTCTTAGGAAGTTTATGGACACTAAAGTATCTATGGTGTTGGTCTTAGGTGTTGGTATAATTGTTGATTCTGATGGGTTGATTGTGACATTGATCTGTTCTAAGTTGTGTCTCCCTGTAGGCTTCACAGGGACACTGGATAGAATTTGGCTTAATTGAAGCATTATTCCTTCCAGAGTTCCTTGGTGTGAAGGGAAATTTGCAGTATATCAGATCGATTTTGGATCTGCAGTACAATTCTTTCTTCCTAGGCAACACTTACTTAAATGTCAAAGTTATTTTTTTCACAGATACTGACATGAGACTAACTAGCATACCTTGAAATGTTTTGCTAAAGAAATTGCCACAAAATTTCAATAGAATAAAAAAAAAAAATTAGAAAAGCAGATTTTCTGTAGAAGTTAGCAATAGTTTTGCGGGAAATGTCAACTTGAAAATGTCCATTTTCATGATCACTTTCAGAGAAAAAAAAAATGCACCTATCTAATCTATCCATCTATCTATCCCTATGGAGAGAGAGAGAGAGAGAGAGAGGTGCTGGGGAAGATACATAAGGTATCTTCCAGAATTCCCAGAATGTGTGTGTCTATGCATACATATGAATATTTGTAATTACACACCAACACCAAGAAAATACATTTACATTGATAGCAGAAGTCATTTCACACACTGGTAAAGCCAGATTGGCAGAAAGAAGTGAGATTATCCCTCTTCTACTTTCCCAGTTGTAGAGTGTTTCAAGATGCAGAACTGCTGCCAGCGTAATTTAGACAGGCCAGGTTGCTGTTCTAAGTTGCAGATGATTTTCCTGGGTTACCTGTGGGTAGCTCTGCAACCTGCAGTTGTCAAGGGTATTTGGAGCAACCATAGCATTGAGTGCTATCATTTCCCACTGGGCAAAGTGGGTTGGAGTTTACAGGGAAAGACCTTCAAGTTTACTGTCTCTGGTTGTCATGTGAGTTTTTATAGCCCTGGAAAAAATATGTGCAAATGTGCAAGTGTGTGCATATGCAGATGAGTGGGTTGGGAATTTCTTCTCCTACAGAAGTCCTTCTCTCTCTAGTTCATTAATACCCTCCACACTTCATGAAAAGCCCTTCTCATGGCATCAGGGATTTACTAGATTCCAGAGGAACATTGTGGTTTCATTCTCAACGCGGCAAAGTAAAATGCCTGATAGAGTCGCCTCACTGGCTAAATAACTGCACTTGCCACGTGGATCCTGGGGTGGGAGTTACGAGCAAAGTCCCACTGCTCGTCTGCAGCCCAGGGCCACCTGCCAGGATGCACCCCTATGCAGAGCCATTGTGTAGGGGTCGGTCACTCTTCCTAACAGGATAAATGCATCCCAGCAGTGCCATGGAGTAGGAAACAAGTCATTCCAGTAACATAATTGACCACTATATGACATTTTTTTTCCTCCTCAGATTTCATTGCCAAACCATTCTGCCATGTCATTTTTAGAATCAAAAATAAATGTACATATTGTTCTTTTCTTGGTTGCTGTGTTCAGTTACTGGGAATCAAAATGAACATAAACTTAAGACTTACGTAAAAATATTTTATTTTATACTTTTTTCAGGGAAAAAGAAATACTTATTTAATTGCAGTATTTGGTTTGTTTTTTTCCTTTTCCTGCTCTCACAATCTAAATAAAAAAATCTGGATACACTTCAAAGACAAGGAGCATGTAAAATTCACTGTGAAAAATTATGTGTTGTGTGCCCAGCAGAATTGAATGTGGAGAATAGAAATCTGTGCATCCTTTTATGTTAAAAATTTGTGTGTGTAGGCGTAGGTGTGTAAGCATTTTCCTGGTATTTATCCCATTGATAATCTGTGCTCATTAACCTATGTGTACACATTTTTATTTGGATAATTGTCATTGGGCTGTTAATTTCATGTCACTTGACTCTAGCTAGACTTTGCAAAAGACTCAATCTGCAAATTACACTGAAATTCAATGGGATGTGGACGTATACATGGCTTAGGCAGTACTGAAAACACAGCTGACACAGATGTACATTCACATTAACATAAAGTATAGATAAAGCAGAAATTCCAGTTTCAATGAATGGAAAAGATTATATAACTTTAGGATGATTTTACAGTGCAGAAGACTTTTGCAAGGGAGTTGTATGTGATGTAACCACATTCCCTGTACTATTTTATTAGGGAGGAAAAGTTCACTGCTATGACATCTGAAGAAGACCACAAAGACCCATCCCTGAAGACTGTAATGAGAACAGGTTACATTTCTACCAAGTTCCACATTCTCATTACAAGCTTTTTAATGAGAAGGGATTAATTTTCTGCCATTTTCCATTCTCATTACTACTCAGTCAAGGGAACGAGGTATCAGGAGTTTAATGCCTAATTTATATTCAATGAATCTTAGTAGTGAGCTGCACTCCTTTGACCTTTTCAGTATTTTATATTTTGATTGGGTGGTCATTTGACTCTTGCATTGTTTATAGCCTTATTATAGTAGCATATAGAATAAAAGTGAACTGGCTATCCAATAAAAACTGAAAAGTAACAGAAAGATCAATTTAACACCATATATATGTATTAGTTCAAGAATATACACAGCATTAAACTTTGGAAATCTTCTTCTTGTCAGAACTACAGGTTTGCAAATGACACTCCAGTCCATGTGATCAAGCTTGCAATAAGAACTGGGGAATAGAAGAAACCAGATATGTTCTGTAGTGGCCGAGGTTGCTTTTACTTCCTCCTTAAATACTCATTTAAACCTATGAGTAAAAGAATAAAGATTTACAAAAGTACGTTGTCACGTTTTACAGTTCACTTACCAGTATTTTGCACAAAGGCCAATGACTGCAGAAGGAGCAAGATGATACAGAATCTGGTCCATTGTACTGGCAGAAGTTAATGCTTCCTAAAATGTTCATTAAATATCTATATGAAATATTCTAGTAGATATTTATAAGACTTGTATAGTACAAGTAGGATGATATAAAAAGTTGGGAAATTTTAAATCTATGTATAATTGGACTGTAATGCAAGACTACTAAACAAAACACAAACAAAATTACCAAAACTATATGATGTAATTCTGGCACATATTTTGAATTGATTTGGCTAAGCATCCAAAAGTTTGGAATAAAATTTTCTCTGAAGTGCATACCTTAAAAAAATCATACAAGAATGAAACTACTTCTTCTCTTTTAGCTTCTTTCAGATTTATTGCAGCCCAAATACACAAAAAGCCCCTTCTGTACCCTGCAAAGAACTGTACCTTGAAAATATGAAACCTAATTTATCCCTAGTTTAAAGTGGATTGGGAGCAAATTCATGTCTACAATGATATTTTGACATTATTTAATTTGAAGTCACTTGCAGAAGTGATGAAATTCAAAATTACCAGTTGAAAAACATTCAGAAAATAGTTAGTTCAAAAATAATAATAATCCATTTGATTTTTGTGTGAAGCCTTCTATCTATTTTTTTTTTTTTTTTTTAATTAACACAGCCTGTTTACAGAGCTCAGATAATTATTCTTTTAAACCTGACTAAATAATTAACTTTTGTCAAACAAATACCACTTCATTACTGGAAAGAAATATAATTGATGTTCTGTAACCCTCTATATAATAAACACACTATTAATTCCTTAACTATTAATTCTCAAAACCCACATTCGATAGTCAGTTATAATTAATTTTCCATACAATACATGTCTTATTAAATGTAAATTAAATCCAATTTGAGACCCATCATTTAAAGCATTACTCAGAATGTCATTGCTGGACTCCCCCAAAGAAACATCATTTAATACAGTTTGTGAGGCCAGAGGGAGAAATAACAGTTTAGGTAATGAGGACACTATCAGACCTGTGCCATTTTAACTGAAAGAAAAATTAATATATGAGATCCTTGCAAGACATATTAGAAAGTGACAAAAGTAGTAATGTGAATAATAAAGTGACTCCTCACTTTAAATGAGCCCGGTCAAATACATTTTTAGCCTCAATGATATCAAACAGAAATACAATTAAAAAAAGATACGTGCCTAATTCAGTATAAGCAAAACAGAAGTCATCACTGCAGAATACGCTGGAGTAAGTTACCATTCCAATTAATATACGTTTATTTCTCTCATCTGTAAAACCAATGCAGTTTTAGGAATCAGAAATTTATTTCAATTTCCAAAAAAGAATTACTCTGCAAGTACTCAAGTAGTAAAGCAAAAATATTTTGCATTTATTGTTTTGAAAGAACTTCAAATGGAGAATATGTACAATGGAGCAGCTGAGAACAAAAATTTGTTGGGCAGGTGGTAAAAAACAGATTAGAAAAATACGTTCTAATATGTCTCAGAACTTCTCTTGTGTTCTGCTGAAACTTCATAATAAATTTCAAGAAAATACAGCTGAACTTTCTTGCAAGGTTCTTTGCAAGACATAAAAATCTTATCATTAGGCTGAAGTGATGCTTTCAATAGATTAGATGTGACTAATTCAGTATTAATACTGCATGCGACATAAATTGAAAGGAAACATTCTAAACATGACCCTTACATATGGTTACCACAGGTTAACAATGGAACAAGTTACAGGTATTCTTGCTATGAAAAATCCAACATATTCAGAGCATGACAACTACAACATACTCTCTGTTTTTTCTTTCTTATAAGCTTGTTGCTGTGTCAGCCACTATGTTCCTCTGACCTGATCTCTTTGATGAGTCTTACAAGACAAGGATGACAAATACATGGTTACTGTGTAAGAACAGACACCCGTTGAGAGTATAGTCATATTTTGAGACTATTTTATATAGACAAAATATGCAGCAAAAGGTGATGAAGCAACAATTAATTATCTAAAGTAACTGTTAGTATTCTAAAGGGATATTATTGTATATATGGTATTTATTCAGTCCATTAATCATTATATGCATAGGTTCCTGGCACAGGTGCATTGGATTTACGCCTGGTTTGCCACTTAGTTTGATATGTCATGTTATTCTTAGCAGTATCAATAATGTATGTAGATGTCGACATACATAAAAGTTATGTATAATCACTATACTTATAGGTAGATGTCCTGGTTTTGTTAGGATAGAGTTAATTTTCTTTTTAGAATAACAGAATTCTAAAGAGAATAATTTATCTTTAGAATAATAGAATCATGGAAACATTTCTGTTGGAAAAAACCTTTAAGATTATTGAGTTCAATCATAGATAAATATATGATGAAATAAATCTTATTTTTTATTAAAAATTAAACAATGTGCAATAGTTGATACATAAAAAAGCAAAGTTTTCTCTTCTCTGTGCCTTACAAGGTTGACTCATCTTATATATTTCCAAAAAGTTTAAGCCAACTAAAAGTCCCAAGTCCCATTTTCAGAAATGAATTAGGCATTTGAGTCAATAATGTTCAGGGTAGTCTTGCAACCACAGATATGTGAGCCAACTTTAAATTGACTAGCTCAGGTACTAGGAGCAGTCTAGTTGCAGCACCCTCAAGTTTACCGCAGCCTGTATTAAGTCCTATGTCCCTCTGAGGATTTGGGCTTACAAACATACCTTACTTTTGGAAACGGAACTTGGGCTTCTAAATCACTTATATGTCTTCAGGAGTTTTATTCTTTATCCCTAGGCACACTACTTTTCTGCTGTGTTGTTGTGGGGCATCAACAATACATCTTCTACGGAGACTTTCTGTTCATAGTATGTTTCAGAGCAATTATATAGCATCATGGGGTGAACACATCTGCTTCTATTTTCTGGAGGAGAAGAATGTAAAAGAATTCACTGAAGACTTGCCAAGGACTCTAGTGAGCTCTCCATGAAGACTTTTGCTGCTTTGTGCTTTTGTGCCATACTGTGAAAGTTAGGAAAACAAAATAAACTTATCCTTTAACTTTCAGCTAGATCCTTATCCTCTGGTGTCAGTATACTTTGTACAGTATTTTTTTCTTTCCTTGCGTGGAGGTCAAAGATGAAATGTTAAATTTGATCAAAATTAATTCAATATTCAATTAGTCACTTGTGATCAGAAAGTAGTATAAGAAGTAGAAAGTAAATTACATTACTTTGGGTATTCCTGGGAAATATACACCTGTCACTGAATGAGCTGATTTGCAGATTTCATTTCTGTTGCACATAAAATCACAATTTGGTAATTTAATTTTATTTTTAGGCAGTAAATATCTTATATTACAAAATAAGCTGCAATGGCAGAAGGAATGACAGAACAACAAATTAAAGATAAACAGCTCTTGAAAGGCTGAAAAACAGAGTTCTGAGGAACGCTTAAAGGATGGGCTCTTTCTGCTACTATCAGTTGGCCTAGCACCGCACTCACTCTTGCTGCCTAACTATGGCTAAATTTCCCCATCCTTTCAGCAGCGTGCTGTCCCACAGAGTTCTTAGCTCTGTAAGCTGTACATAAAACTCTTGTCTGTTTTCAGTTACTGACAGAATTTTACAATGTCTTTTGTATCTTTTACCTTTTTCATTCAAAACCCTCTTCAATAAAAAAAAAATAAAATAACCAAACCAAACAAAAAACCAATTTGCCTGTACCTATGACCCCTAGGTTAACATTTACCTCTCAAAAAAACCCACCAACCCAAAACAATAAACAACCTAGGTCTACAATGGCAAAGATGGGAACCATTAGAATTAATTATATAAAACTTTTCTTGCATCTCCATCTTTTTACTGGGTTTTTGCCCATTCCTTCTACCAGCTCTTTTTATCATGCATTTTTCGGCACTTGATGTTTTTCATAAAATCCTGTCTTCTGAAATAGAATTTTATGAAAAGTTATCTGAATCTCAGCTTTAAATTTTTAAAATTTAATTTCTTCCTTTCATATTTTTTTTGAGAGCAACTCACAGAACATGAGCTAGTGATTTGAAAAAGCAAATAACAAATTTGATAATAATTCCTGCTTTAAAAAACTAATACTTCTTTGTCATCAAATTCACATATTTTGACTATGTTATTAGTTGAAAAATGAAATTTATTATTTTTTAACTCTTTTTGTATTGAGTTTTTCCTTCTCCACTTGTCCATCCTGCCCATTATGGATTTTAAAGTGGCTTTCTGACTTGTCAATCCATGTGTCATTTGTCTCTCTCCCTTCTCATTTTCATCAACCTTTCAAGCTGATTAACATCTAAAGTGACAGGAGGTATATCAAAAGGTAGGGCTATCAAGTAGACCAGTTGTTAGGGAAACTGTATTTTCTCCATCTCAATTACAGAAACACAGATTCACAGAATGTTGGGGATTGGAAG